>NC_087065.1:64316316-64449927 GCF_963678635.1 Symsagittifera roscoffensis | reverse complement strand
AATTCATTTTTTTTGAAAAAATCAGTTTTTTTGTTACGCAGCAACCGGGAATTCTTGCTTTATGTGCTTTTAAATTGAAGTTTAAAGCTCATTCATTTTACCAGCTGTTATGCAATATCTCAAAAAAATTTTAAAAAATTAACGTTTTTTTCTATGTTATCTGATATATTTTAAGACGAATCAAAAAAGTCCAGCTGAAGCTTCGAGTTGACGTATAAGAATAATTTTGACTTCTGTGGTACTCAACAGAATGGAAATCGAAATGTGAATATTCACTTTATCATTGATTAGTTACCATTGAGGTATCAATCTGTATTGACATTGTGAGCAGTAAGTCGAATTACATATACTAAAATTTGTTAAAATTGGTATTGTCGCGTCTAGACCGGAAAAATAGTGGGTTTTCGAAGTAACAGAACAGATATCAGAAAAAAAAAACACTCATTAGTAATCCTGATTTCTCGGAATCCTTCAAATAACTTTCTCCAATTTTGCTGAAACTTTCAGCCTAAGAAGTTTTTCTACTGTAAATTGATTAATTGAGATTATTACACGTGCAAGAGCAGGAGCGTTCTTATTGGGAACTAAATTTTCCCTGTCACAACGTTTTATTACCCTATCGATAAGCATGGCTAATGCAATCGGGCTAATGCAAGGCTAATGCAAACATATTTTCACCTAAATATGTTTGTTTCTTAACTCTTCTGGTTTGGGTTCTGGTTTACAATCTGACCAGGACCTGTTTTTATTTTCAAACGGAAGTATTCTGTTTCAAAAAAGTTGTCGGCTTTCTATTTATTTGCTTATGTTTTGTGGGTTTAGTTGCCACATCTTGGAATCGTTTTTTTTTGCTGCGCGCTTTTTTCTTTAATTTTTCTTTCATTGTTTGATTTACTCTTGCAGTTTGGAATTTTACCTTGACTTCATAGTTCCATTCTTTTGTTTCCCGGGAACAACTTAATCGGCCTAAATTATATCGGCTTTTTTTTATCGGCTTGCTGCATAATTTTAGGTTGTTTCAAGGTAAACACAATTTTAACGCTCCCCTTTGCAATTTTTTGGTTGGTTGTATTTTTACTACTTGGTTTGCTGAAATTTCTATTTTTTCTTGATTGTTTTTATGATTCGCCGCTTGAACTCGAACTGCTCTCTTTGGCTTTTCTACTCGATGCCCTCTGAAGTCACTGGCTCTCTTACCCAACGCCCACTGATGTGACTGGCTCTTTTACCCGATGCCCGCTGAGGTCACTGGTTCTCTTACCCGATGCCCGCTGAGGAGAAATGAGAGAAGAAGTCTTGACTGGGAGAAGTCTTCATTGGAAGAAGATGTCTCTAATGGAAGATACATTTAAAACTTTTAAATTATATTTTATGGTGTTTTATATATGCAAGTTTCTAGGAAAAATTTGTAAACTCACATAATTAAACTTGTTTTATTTCTTCCATACAAAATTAGTGCTTAAAATAGAATAGCTTAATTATTAGCAAAGTAAAATGTAATATGAATGATTTTCTTGGCAAAACAATCGATTAAAATGGAGAAAAAAATGTACTATAATAGATTTTTCTTCGACAACTAGCGATTTTAATGACCACGTAACCTCCACATAAAACTTCCGACTATAAAGGATCGTAATGAGAACATTTTAGACAACATTTTTCCATTATATTCGATTATTATTCATGGAGCTCTGGTGCGGGTTAGTAGCGAAACTGCCCCGGAGAAATAGGTAAGATTACGGAATGAAAGTTGAAAAGATCTCACAAACTTTGCTATGATCTGACCTTTGTGCTGTTATAGAACGGCCATATTTATATTTGATTTTATCTCTGATCAGAGTTACAGTGTGGCTCTGTACATAGACTGATACAGGACTGGACTTTTACTGAAATGTTACTGAAACAGCACGGATTCACTGCGGGACCACTCTGGGTATTCATGTTACAAGTTATAAAGATACAAACCATCATATGAAAACACAGCAACCCATGGTGGCTTCTAAAACATACAAAAATAGATATTAAAAATTTAAATATGCATATTTGACTTATAACTTGAAACGAATGAGGATTGCCAATGAGGAATCCGTTGAACATCCGTTATGATTTTGTTTGCCAAATTTTTCCAAAGGGTCCCCCTTTGGTATAATTTTACGAGATCCATTTTTGGCTGACCAACGTCAAAAATGTTCTAAAGGCGCCTTTGGCGCTAATATAACTAAATTTGAGGGGGAGCGCGCGCCGGAAAAGCGCAACTTTTGGTCAAATATTTTTTAAAAAGGCTCAACTCAAACCGTCATTTTTTTGCCTAATTTTCAAAAATTTATCTGCGACGCTGAAATTTTTTGGCAAAACAGGGTCTTTATAACCCGAAAAATTTCTGTGCACGCCACTGACTGTTATGTTAGCTTTTTATAGGGGCGAAGCGTTGTGCTGACTCAGCCATTGAACAGCTATTTAATTGATTTTTAACGAGTCATTCGTAGAAGAAAACAAACAAATTTTCTAATAGTGAGTTTCGATTGTTTCTTCGGGTTTTTCAGTGTTTCTAGATATTGTATTTTTTTTATATAGCAATATCACAACGTTTTTGATTACTTGATTACGTTAATAATTAACTTAAACCACTATTTAACTAGTTTAACAATCCCCCTTGGTAAATCGTAACAAATCGCCACCCCTATAATGAAATAATTCAATGGATAAGCTTGTGAATTACTTACCTAGTAACGAATCTCCCCCTTTTGGAAAAGGGAGGGGGACTAGTTAAAGAGATCCGACGGTTTTTTTTGGATATCATAGAAAAAAAAAACATCTTTATCTAACTGATTTGTGCAATTAATTAACTTAGACCCGAGACATGCAGTAAAGCTATAATTGGTTCCTTTCTTCCTCGCGCATTTTCTCTGTTGATAAGTTTTCTTACCTGATAAATTGAAGACAAAATTGATGAGTTAAATTATTAGTCCAAGCTCTAAAAAAAGTTAATATAAGGATAATTACAACAAACTGTTTTTAATATTAACTTCTATTTTGGTATCATTTTAATTGCTTGCACTAATTATTCTAATTATCCCCCTAGGTTTTTATATTATTTTGAAAATAAGATAAAAATTACCAGTCAATTTGAAAACTAACCTAAAAATAGTTTGGTCAATTGTTTATCAAAATTAGACAGACCGAAATTCACCCGTAACTTGAGTGCCGCAACGTCAAAATCTGTCAGCCAATAAAATCTCTTTGTTTTAAACAAGTAAAATCCCGTAAAACAAGTGCATCAATATTGCTCACAAAAGAAATCAGATGATTATGTTCAAATCTATTTTTCAATTACTTGAGCATAACTTGTATTTTTTGGCTCAGTAAAGGCCGCTCTAAAACTATCAATTGTCGTAGTTGAGATCATAAATAAATATTTTACGTGTCTTGGTTATATACGACCATTTAAAAGGCACTATACAGTTTAAAACAGCATAAATTGCTAATTTTCAACATTTATCATTGTTCTTCTCGAATAATTTTCTTTTTTCTAATCAAAACAAGCAACTTAATTTTCAGTACAATTACCAACTTGAACATAAATCGGCAAATCGGCTAAATTACAGTTTTGAGAGTAAAACTCATTATCCGGGCTATTAACTGGTTAAACTATTAATAATCAACCAGTTATGCAGAATATTATAAATCAAAATCACGCTCAGCTGTCGCCCTCGAGTCGTGAATCTCACCTTCGTCATGACTCGTCCAATGAATTACTGGTCGGAAAACCTCCCCCGGGATTCCCCTACAACCACCCAGACTTCCCCCAACACGGCTCCGCCGACTTTCCCTACAATTTGGGGGGACTTTCCCAACATCAGACATCCACGATTCAACATCACCCGAGCCCCCATCAGTCGTCGGGGGGTTTCAATCCCTACATGCAAATGGCGGCAGCTTCTGGACATCCGGGGAACCCTCATAACCCGCAGAACCCGTTTCATCATGCCCATCCGAATCCAATGATGAACTACGCTATGGCCGTAGCAAACCAGGACCCGTCGTTCCTGCAGCATCACTACAGATCACATGCACAAGCAGCAGCCGCAGCTGGTTTTCCAGGGTACCTGGCGTCCCAGATGTACCCACAGCAATCTGGGAGTCCTCAGGGTCCGAATCCCTACTCAGGCGCTGCTGGAGCTTTCGCCAACCAGAATGGTCTGGGACGAGGAGCCACATTGACATACGGGTCACCCCCGCCGCCGAATCATATGTTGGATCACAGTCCAAGAGGCGATCAAGTTCTTCCAGGTGTGTATAAAAACTAAATGAACAGCCTACAAAATCAATGACACTTAAGATCGAAAGCAATCTGTTTTATTGCAATGGTAATAGTCCATTTTATGTTCATGCATTGATTCAATCAATCATCTTTTCAATGCCTAATCCTTGATTTTTATGTGCAAATGAAAGCTTGAGAAACATGACAGGGTTTCTTTGCTCATATGATGACATGGACTCAATCGTTGACAACTGATACACATTACACGCATACATTTAATCATGATTTGTACCACTGGTTATCAAGAAAAGGGCATTCGACAGGGTCCAGAATCTATCCAGATCCTTTTTCACACAGGGGCACATGAGAAAAAGGCCAAGCTTAATATTTCAAAAATAAGTCTGTACTTTTTACTTTACTCTCTGCTGAAATTGCCACAAGTTTCTTCTGCTCGAGATTGTCTCTGTGCAGTTGTATCTGTAAGAGGACCAAGTTAACATCCTCCCGCCCAAAGCCGTTGGGGGGATGTTAATATGATCCTTGTAATATATAATTATAGAAGCAAGACAAAGTAAGCACAATTTTACTGGCAAGCAAGCAATCGACGCATTCTAACTGAGCATCGACAAAGATCTAGAGCATTTCCCGTTTTAGGTGAGAAAGATTTGGAGCTGGGAGACTCTCCGAAGAGCCAGCAGCAACATCAAGCAGCCCATGTGTTGGGGGGACTAGGAGTGGGCATGACGGGTGGTGTGGGAGGGGGAGGAGTGGAGGCGGCGCTTACCAAGGGGGGCAAGAAGATGAGGAAGCCGAGAACAATATACTCCACAATACAGATCCAGCAGCTCACGCGTCGCTTCCAGAGAACTCAGTACCTGGCCCTTCCGGAGAGAGCGGAATTGGCCGCAGCCTTAGGACTCACCCAAACCCAGGTGAGTCATCTATCAACAGGATATAAACTAGACCAGGCTTCACAAATTTTGAGCACAACTATGATTTAGTGCAAAAATTGGGGGACCTATCTCTCATACTTGCGAAAAAATTAATTGCATCATAGTACTTACGAGACCGACTGTTGAACTCAAATAGTTTTTGAATAACGACCGACCCACAAGCTTATTCTTGTTAATCAAAATATTGCGAAACTCAAACTACTAAGATAAGAGGGACTATAAATGCACTTTATGTCTCACATAATTAAGGAGCAATTTTTTTGATTTGGACTTTTAGGCATTTTCGAGCTGCTTTGTGCTTTGTCACCTCTTCAACTGATATTTTTTTTACTTTCGATTCATCTTGATAATTTTCCAGAACGAACATTTGAACTTTTTTTGTCGGTTAAAAGGTTAACGCCCGAATAACATTATTCAGTTCCAATTCAGTCCAAATTGGTTGATCAGTTCGAAAATGTCGTAAAACAGTCAAAATGCCAAGTACCTGGGACTGTTTGCCAGTTGGCCTGGATTTGAGGCTAACGAACCTAAAACCTGTCATCATAATAATCTGGCATGAAATCTTTCTCTTGTTTAGCTTCTTAATATTTCATCTAAAACAGGAAACTTAACTGATTATATTAAACCGCCTGCCGACCACGCGCGTATTTGTTTGAACCTTTTCAGTATAGAGAGGCTCTTTAACATCTTGTTGTGTGCACTAAGTAAACAAAAGTAGGTAGAGCGATGACGACCCTTTTAGTTTTAAGTTAATTTCCTTCCTCTGTTAATCTGAAATAAAACCACAATTTTCTTTGCCTGGAAAGGTTCAAATAATGGGGTGCTAGGTAAATAAGACGACAAATGACGATATCCAATCAAAAACCGTTTTCGCCTTAACAGCTGTTTTTTTTAATTTGTCTTTGGTCTTGAAGCTCAATTCAAAACTGATGAACTCATATTGGCCCATGTGAACAATCTCAGCGAAACTAATGAACTTGATAGACCAAGTGAACAATCTCCCCCAATATTAAATGACAAAGGCAAGGAGTAAGACCTGTATGTATCATGCTCAAATCTGCTCAAATCTTTTTTTAAAAAAATAGAGGTTTTTGTCTCAAGTTATTTTCCGCAATTGATTGTTATCCCGTAGTTTTTGTGAGAAGTTGTAAGGCGCCAGCACATGAAATGAAATTATGCTGTTTCGAAAAATGGATCTACTTAACAATCTCCACCCCTTTCAAGAAAGGGGGGGGGGGGGTGGGAGAGATTGTTAACTAGATCAAATTGGTCGATTTTTCGACCAATCAGAATGCAGCAAAATTAGAATTCTCAATAGAAAGCTCAGTGCTATTTCACTGTATTTATTTATAGGGGTGGAGATTCTTAAGTAGGTACCATAGGGGGGGAGATTGTTAAGTAGATCCCGAAAAATTTTAGGTCTTAAATTTCTCGTGCTATTTTCTCATGTCACTACGACCTCAAACTGTGGCAGGTTATCTTGCATAAGTCACTCACCAATAATCACGTCCGGGCTCTTTAAATAAGTGTGCTGAAATTTATATCGTATTCAAACATTCCAATGGAACCCTAATCTGTTTTTTTTTGGCTTCCATTTTTTTGGTAAGAAATTTGAAAACCTGAAGGTCTAAAGTTAGCACAGGTTTTTCTGCTTTCCATACTCGTGGTTTTAAATTACATTTCAACAATTAAAATTAGAATGTAAATGTATAAAAAAAACAGTAAAAATATCAGTTTGAAAATAAGACTTTGAAATTCCTTCACAGTATTTAATCCTCTCGTCTCCTCTCAAAAAGTGGGATCACTCTTAGCCCAGGTATTTTAATTACCCTGTTGCGCCAAAATAGGCAGGCAATTAGCGCAGCATCGTACTCTAACAATAACTTTGGGGAAAAATTGGGAGATTAAAAATTTGAAATACAACTGAACAAGTCATAAAGTACACGCCACTCTTTCCAAGCAACCACGCTACTTTTTAGTCCATCTCCCTTAACTATTGTTTGGAATCCAGGAATGAGACAATTTGGCTCCTCTGGAACGGAATCCGGGGGATGAAATTCAAGGAAAGGGAAATATTTCAAAAGGTGTTTTATGAATTTTAAATTCCCCGCTGTGGCTGGATGATAGCAGTTGAATCGGCCTACGTTAATTTAAAAAAAGGAAAGACATAAGCTCAAGTATTGCAGGAAAATAAACAACAATTTTTCCGCCTCCAATTTTGAGACGAATTTGGTTTTTGTGGTTTCTTTAAAGAGCGTATTTGATTTGATTATGCGCATTATAACATGCCTCGATTTTGATGAATAAAAAGGTTCTTTTATGTGAATGATAATTTCATAGTTATATATTGGTAATTTTTTATGCTGCTGGCTCTTCAAAGTACTTCTTAGTGTAATTGATAGCTAGTAATATTAATTTTTCGTTCAGGTCAAAATTTGGTTCCAAAACAAGCGATCCAAAATGAAGAAACTCATGAAGGGAAACCCGAACGCCAGAATTGATATGAATTTCGACGCTCTCTCGCCCGATGCGAAAGATGAGGAGGAGGGAGACGACTTAAACGAGACGGACGAACACCCGATCGACCACAACACTACTGCAAATGACGTCATCGACGCCACCATAGCTCACTCGGGGGCCAACCAGATCGCGCCAAATGTCACAATGCCAAACCTAGTTCTCACTGGACAACCTATGAGTCACCAGACATCTGTAGCTCCTCCGGGTCAGCCTCAGTCACCTTGGAACATGACTATGCCTCACATGGGACCGAATCACGGATCCCACCAGAACCCAAACCAACATCATCAAGCCACAGGTCATCACGTGTCTCCTCACTCAATGGGTTACCTAGACGGAGCAAACATCGTGGAAATGATAGCGAACTCTCGTGCGACAATGGAAGCAGGAGGGGCTCCTCATATCAAAGTCGAGATGCCTCCGGGACTAGACATGACGCAACAGGGTGTCGTCGCGATGCAACATCACCTCGGAATCCGACCGAACATCATGCACGCAAACCCGAATAATCAAAACCCCGATTGGTACCATGCAAAAGGGGGACTACCAGCTCACCTCTTACCAACCGGGCATAATTTAGCTCTGTGATTCTGAAAGCTGAAAGTGACTTAATAAAACTTCGGACAAAGCTCAATTCGAGTAAAAAAACTTCTCAATATTTTGACATTTTGAAAGGTTAACTTACTCAATATTTTGACATTGCGAGCATTATCTCACTATCCATTCTCTTTTTATATAACTTCGGAAAGCTAAAATACTGACAAAATGACCAAGAAAGTATAATTTTCTTGAAGAGATCTAAATCTTCTGATTGTTATTTTTTTGAGACAGCTTACAAACTGTTTTGAGGGCCAATCATTTATTTTGATCATTCACGGCGCTAATATTAATGTTTTAGTATCGGTTCTTTATTTATTGTTCTAACCGATAAGTTATTAAATGATTGACTAATAATTGCCGTAATTATGTCTTTGAAAAGTATATTGTAGTCACTTGTCGATTGGTTGAAGCGGTTTCCACACATTAATTGCATTTGCGTTCACCTGTTTGGCCTTAATTAAATTGTTAATTGACATCATTTTTGACTCGAAGGATAATTTTAAAATCAAAAAAACTTCGCAAAACGTTTTCTAGTAGTTAGATAAGTATTAGTAATATATTTATTATTACAGCTCTCATGTAATTTTCATGTTCAGTTTAAAGACTTATCAATACGTTTTTGTAATTTTTATGAGATTTGCTGCCAAAATTGCTCAAATTATGAAGAATAAATCTCATTATATAACCAAAGGTTACATTTACATTGCGAATATTAGATGAAGAATGATGGCTGAGTTGTTTTAATGAAGGCTTTGAGTTCGTTTGAACTATTGCTGTGACCATAATGTGGTCGGCTTTGTTGGTGAATCAATATGAGAAAAGACTTGTCTTCGAAATTCGCCGGCTGTTCGGCGCCTTGTGTCCCGTCACCGGAGCGCTTGATTAACTCGAGAGCATCTCGAAAATAAAATATGTGATTTTTCTTGCGGTTGAGCAGCAAAAACACCAACTATCGTGCTGCTTCAGCTTATTCAAGAACCATCACTGATATTACTAGCTGACTCTAGTTACTAAAACTTGTCCAGATAGTCATAACTTTTCGAGCCTATGCTCAAAATGACGCTTAGCAGACTTTTTATACGACCACAAACCATTAGGACCTTTAATCAATATAATATAGCAAGGTAAACGTTACCACTATTGCTGAAATCAAACTTAATTGAATATAAAAACTGATTTATTTGAAAAAAAAAAACAATTTTTGCAGTTATACCAATAAGGAAACTCAATAAACTTATCTACAAAAAAGTCAAGCTGAATCGAGACAGCAAGTCGCTGTTTGTTTTGTTAGTTGGCCGGATTAGGTGACTGGTTCAAATATGTCAAATGACTGTCCCCCGTCGCTTAACCAGAAGTAACTGGGAGGCTTCTTAAATAACTAACATTATTCTCCGCTTATGGTATGCAATGCTACCACCGTGATTTTTTGTCGAGATTCTGATTGTCTTTATTAAGTAGATTTTTTGTATAGCCTCACATTCATGATTTCTTTTTTAAAAGAATTAATCTAAGACTATACAAGTTTAAAGAAAAAGAGGCGCTTTTATGGAGCTCTATGGAGCTTTTATGAGGTTATATTCGAGTGCAAAAAATTCTTTTGAGATATAGCTCTATCAGCTTAATAATTCATAATGTAATTACGCGAACACTTCTGATTCCAACCACACTTATTTAAAAGCACTTCTTTCAAATATAAAGAGAAAATAAAAAAAAACATTGTTTTGTGTTTTGTTTGTCAATGTTGCTTGACCAGTTTATTCCAGAAAATACAATTGAAATAGGTGCCAATAATGTGCCAAATTGCAAATGTGCCCTTATTTGATTATAGGAAGTATCGAAAAAGACAACTGTTCGAGGGATGGGAAACATCTAAACTCTGCGGATGTACGAGATTTGGCATTCAATTGAAAAAAAAACTTTTTTAACTCACGAAAAGCTGACAAGAGGGAGAAAGGAGATTTTCAGAAAATCGAGGATGAAGGATATTTTCAACGTTTTTACTCGGATTTTATTTGAACCGGTTGAAAGTAATGATTGAGAGAACTCGAAATTTTATTCAAGCCCTGTTGAGGGCTGCATAGGAAACAATGAGGGCTGAACAGTGGAAATAATGAGGACTGAACAGTGGAAATATTGAGAATTGAAATGTGGGAAATTACGAGGCCAAACTGTGCACTGATTAGGCGCACAATTTTGAGTCTGTATGTTCCTGGGGTGTCAGGACAAAAGATACCATACCAAAAGCTCCCATGACAAAAGATACCATACCAAAAGGTCCCTTGTACAAAAGTTGCCCATACCATAAGATCCCACGTCAATTACAAAAATCCCATGAATTATGAACAAAAATCATGATCAAAGAGTGAGCAGAAAAAAAACTAGAGTAATGATATCTCAATTACGTTTGGGCTATTCATGAGCAATGCAAATCTAAAATAACTAATTTAAACTTGACTCATTTTTGGGATTAACATAAGGCCAGCATGTGTTTAACTTCGTGTTAATATGATATTGAATTACAACAAGTCAATTGAAATTGTATGCACTCTTCATTCATTATCCTGCTCTTTAACTCATTGATAAGACAAAAAAGAATTCTTTTACTTGGGGAATCTCACAAAAAGGCTTAATACTGATTGTTCTTGACTGCCATGAACTTCAAAAGAAACTCGATACGAAGACAACAACACATTGGCCCTGCAGCAAATGGAGATCATATAAGTGCCCAAAAACTATATTCAAATCTGGGAGCGATATATTCTCAAACAGCAACGAGCATAGTCACGATTTCAACGCAGAACGCTCAGAAGCTCGGCAACTAGTTCAGCAAATGAAGAAGACAGTTGGGAACCAACTAAATCTAGTAAACAGCCAGATTATCGCAGCTAGTTTGCAATTGGTGCAGGACGACAAAGCAACCCAACTGTTTTGCCCTCCCGATCGACGATACCGCGAACATTGAACAGAAGTAAGCAAACGACATCCCTGCCCACTTTTGCCTCATTTGACCGTCATTTCGAAATACCTGATCTTTTTAAGCCTTTTTTGTCTTTTTGATAGCAGAAAACAAGATACGGGTTTTATACAACTTGCGTCAACGCTCTGCTCAGCAATAAGCTCTTATCAGCCTATAACAAGTTCCTAACCGCACTTTAATCACTTATCGGTGCCGGAGTCAAAAATGGAAATCGGGCTCGACTTATTATTTGAGGAAATATGCAAAATGGCAACCAAACTGGTTATTTCACAAAACGATCTCCAAATTTTAGACAAGCTCACGGCTTATTTCTAAAAAACATATCCGTTATCAAAATGCTGGGTGTGGTCTAATCCGAACAACAAATGAAGTTGAAGGTTGGCATCTAGATGTAACCGCTTGTTTCAAGGCAGCCATCCTGCAAATTTTACTATTCTTGCAAAAATTCAACAAGATTCCCCTAATCAAAAGTTCAAGATTTCAAAGTATTCAGCGGTACTATCAACTTATCCTAGAAAAATTACCATGATCTGAATGAAAAAGTTCAACAGATAACAAACTCATACACAGACTCCAACATAGGGTCTTGTAACTGTTCACTTTCCCAATAAACCTATTAAATTTTGCTTAGTTTTTGGCTGGCATTCAAAAATGCTGTCTCTAGCCATTTGATTTCAGAGCAATTGCCCTTATTTACGGGACGCTAAAGCAAAAAAAAGATCAATATTGCGATTTGATATTTTGAACCAAATAGAATGGCAAGTGCAAGTGATTCGTAATGGAAATGATTTCAAAGCTCTAGTATTTAGCAAAAACTTTGTTTCAATTTTGTACCGACTTGAGTTGTCTGAAAAATCAGGCCAATTTTGTCAAAGTTGGTTTTGAATGATTTGTCACCTTTTTCAATTTCATTTGCAGTTTAAGCTGTTTTGAAGCTTGAGTTGCAATTCGAAGGCCAAGTGTTTAGCAAGGTCATTTATGTTCGAATTTTGTGCAAGCTGAAATTTGGCCGTTTGTTTGTTTTTAACCGACGTTTTTTTTGCTTTGATCGATTAACCACTTTATTTTCAATTCTCAGGTTCTTTGTTATTTCATTATGGTACCTTATGTCGTGGGCGACTTTAGATCGAGGTGTTTTATGGAACGGTATCTAATTGACGGGGATCTTCTCCTTTGGGATCTTAAGGTAAGGGAAGTTTTGCCATGTAACCGTTCCTGGATTCCTGACACAAGTCTTTAAAGTTTTTGAAATTTAGTCGGAACGATCAAAGAAAACTAAAGAACAAAAGAAGTACAAAGGGAGAGTCTTTGTTGCGGAGTCTGGTTGCAATTCACAAAGTGCACAGTTTGGTCTCGTAATAAATGATTCTGGGTTGTAGACTGAAACTGGATAAAGGTTTCAAAAATGACAATGAGCCCAGTTGGTGACTGAAATAACCCTCTGAATCATATCATTATCATCATCATCATCATTAAGAGTGAGTGGTGATAACTTCTCAAGGCGATCCTCCTTATTACTTTTTTCCATTACCCGTCTTCGATCCATCAGCCTTAAAGTTTTTCTGAAAAAGCCCAAAAAAACTTTCACGTCAGTTTTGATTTCTTTTTCAAGACTCGTTTGCGACGCAATACTTTTCGACAAAATAGAGTCTTACCATTCTATTGAGTGAACTCGAAATTTGACAGGTCGACCAAAATCACGCCGCTAAAAATGTTTCTTTTGTCAAACATGAAAATCGCAAAAAAAATTGTATACTTGCTCTAAACTATTGTTCGATGCAAAAAAATAAGACTGGAATAACTTAAATTTTCTCATAAATGGCAAATCACAGAGAAACTTCTAATAGAACGCAGAATAGGCAAGAAAAATGGCTACATTCCAGTTTGACTCGGAGGGGATTTGCTTTCCATGGCAACAATTAACATTTAAAAGTTGTCTTCATTAAATTTAACCTCATTTGCGCAGTCACTTCATCTTGGCATTCGATTATATATCTCCCCAACTCTTCGACATTTGTTGGTGATTTCGTTTCCACAGCATTTTTGAGAATGATCCAAACACTTTCATTGGGCGATAGATCAGCTGAGTTTGGCGGCCATTGCAAAATTTGGACATGATTGTCCTCCATCCAATTTTTGGTAAAAATTGACGCGTGTGGGCGTGCACTGTCTTACTGCAAGATCTAGCCCTCTGAAAAAAGTGCGTCAGCGTACGGAATAAATTCCCTCAGTATATGACAATATTTAGACCCATTTATATTTCCTGGGCCATCGACTATTTTAAGATAGAATAATCGGATTGAAATTGCTCCCCAAACCATCACTTTTTTTTGGAAATTTGGGAGCTGAAATTGTTGTTTTTTTGCCATTTTTTGAATATCAGACTGTCAGTTTGTTTCTATGCATTTGGAATGTGCTTTCATCGGTTATCCACACATCCTCAGAGCCATAATTTTTCCATTTTTTTTGCAAAATTGATTCGTTTTTCCTCATGGATGGTGGTTATTCCCAAGTTTTTTCTAGTGATTTTCTTCAAAATATTACTTCCTTCAATTTACGCTCAACCGTGGCTTTGTGTTCATTTAGGCTATCTTCGGTGTGAAGTCTTAGCACAATTTTCTGGGCAGATTTATACGGATTTCTTAAAGCTATTGAGGCAGTTTTTTTCAACAAATTACCAGCTAATTTTCGAGGTTTTCCACTTTCCTTTTTCGATCAAGGAGTTTTCCTTCACATATATGTTTTTAAATTTTCGGTAGTAGGTGGATCTTGATATCTGCAAAGAGTGTACAAAAATAAATCGTCGTTTGTGCTGGCAAAGCTAATTCTTGAGGGCAATGTTTAAAAGTTGAGGTAAGCTAATGTGCAACAGTTTACCGCATGTAGTGTGAACAGATATTAAAATTTTCCCGCCGATTTTATATCATATGCCAGTGAAACAATTGCTCTACCAAAATCAACGGGAAAGTAGCTAGAGGAAGTCAAAAAGGTAACTAAAGTCTCAAATTTTTTGCATCCAACAATAGGAACTTGTTTTGGATTGTAGATCATAAAAGTTACCAATACAGGCAACATACTTGAAAAGAAGGTTCAGTGTGAATGAAGAACTTCAACATTGGGTGCATGGTCAAAAAAAAAGTTGATTGGAGAGATACTTCCATATATCCAAGTTCAGGCACCTATATTAGCGCAAGTTCCAGCAACTAAATTAAAAAAACTAAAGCCTTTCAGAAGGAACTCTAAAACAAACATGGCGTATGAGTGTTTACATAAGAGAAAAATTTGAAAAAAAAAAACTTAAAAAAAATCATTTTTACCCAAACAAAACATCAAAGTCCAAAAACTTCAAATTTTTAACAAACATAGTTCTCAAACTCACCCCTCACTTGACCGCTAACTTTTCTTAATTGTCTGCCGAATACTTCTGTTCCGCCGTGCTTAGGATTCGGGAGGCCAACAAATGCGGGCAGTATCTTTCCGGAACAAATGACTTCACTACTGCCCTCATCCTGTTGTGACTTGCGTCTTATACAATTTGGATGTTTTTGTGGACATCGAAATGTTATAACTCAAAATGTCTGCCATCAGTCGTTTTAGTGGTTCAAACGCGGTTTGACACTCTCGTTATCATACAAACTTGTTTTTCTCACAAGGCAACGACTGCAGCGACACTGAGTATTCTGCCAGTGACGGCAGATGTTTGTGCAGACTATGAACCGACCCCAGGATTGAATTACTTGCGAGACGGTTTTTCGTGCCTGCAGCTTATCAGCATGTGCTGTTTTTCGGAGAGTTACCGCTATTTTTGATTTCGTGATTTTGCGACTTATCCACTTGCACTTCGATCTAGCAAACTCGCATTTCAATGCTAATAATTTTCTGGTCTAATTTTCAGAATGTTTCCATCATAGCGATAAGTTTCTGTACTCTACAATTAGAATTATATATCGTCAAGGAACGTGTGGGTGCATGGAAGTCATGTAGTCCAGGACTCTCAGAAGTTCGGCAGGCATAGTTGTTAGCCCATAGAAACCGGTTTTGAACCGGTGCGTGCCTGTAAGACACCCCTTTCTTTAGCGACAGTTTACAAGATTATCTATATGCGTATGCTAGGTCAATAGAGGTGAGTACACTGGGAGTACGTTTTTCTCGTTAAATGTTCGACCGGTGATGTACGATACTTCCTCAATTTTTGGCACCTGATTTTTTTTATTGTGTTCCTGTTTTTTTAAGGTTTATTGATTTCCCGCATTTCGAGGGCTAGTTTCACCGATCCGTCCTGTTTGATCGTGATCACAATAGGAAAGATAAATATTTTTTCGGAGAACTCGCTCAGTGTTTCAATGTGCCATGAATCCAAAAAAAAAATTTTTTCCTTCCTCATGCTGCACTGGTATCATTTTTTTTGAAAATTTCGGCTTGCACATTATTGTTGCGGGCTCGCTCTACTCTGTTAAACAAATCATTGAATTGTCTCATAAGTCGAGTCTACCAGTCAACCAGGGTCCTCTTAACACCGCTCGACACTCTTTGCTCCGTTAGCCCATGGATATTTATCACCTCTCTCGCAGGGCTTAGACCATTTTAAGTCCCAAGTAACGCATCAGTTCCTGACTAATTGGAACCTGATCTAAACTACATTTTATGATTGGATAAATTAGATATTTTACCAATGTAAAGTATTTAATATTAACCAATCATGATCCATCTAACTAACAATCCACTTATTTGTAAGTGCTGAAATTACTTGTAATTTCAGCACCAGAGAGATTTGAATTTAACTTAGAAATTAGTTGAACTCTCCCGAGTACTTCAGCAGCCGCAATAAACCAGTATACCCTAGATCTATTGAGCCTAGCAGAGACTAGTTAAACAACCTGAGACTAGACAGTATAAGAGTAAGATTAGGATCGGTATTAGACTAAGAAGTTGCACGAATCTATCCGGCCGAAAATAAGATAGCGTGACGAGCAGACGGTGTACCCTATCCGAAATTACTCTATGAGTTATACCCATCGGTCCTAACTCATCTGGTGCGACCATAAGTCTCGAACAAGACCTTAATAGCTTAGAATTAACCAATAATAGATTAGAATTTAGACAAAACATTTACAAAATGTTATACGACAATAATTTAATCGAAATGTCTCTACGACTCAATAGATCAGAGCCAATATTCCGAACGATAACAGAACTACCCGGAATTGGAAGAAGACCTCGAACCAGAGACGACATACGACAAAGCAGAAACTTACCATATAGTTATATGATAGTTCGGCAAAAGCCAGAACAAACTTTTGTATTTAGAATACTACTAGCAATGAATTTAGATTTTCATTTGCAAACATAAAATTTTGAAGTCAATCTTCAAAATCATTTCAGGCGCTAAACAAAATTATTAATATACAATAACGATTGATAAAAAGATCTCAGATCGTTTTCCTAAATTCTGCAGTAATATACAAAACATGTTTGAAAAATATTTATTGAAAAATCAAAATAAAAATTAGTAGCATGACAATAAACGGTTAGTAATTATAAATCATCCTGTTGTTCCAGCTTCATCGCCTAAACATAACAGCATTCATAAGCTCACTAATATCATAAAAATACTAAATCTATTCTTTACACAAATTTAAAACATTTTAAACTTAAATTCACTTAATTTTAAAATCAGATCATCAAGGCTTATCCTTGGATCTTAAATCATTTTGTATTTAATTAAATTTAAAACTTGATCATCAAGGCCTATCCTTGGATCAAAAAGAACAACTTTGTTCTCCCCCACCCACTTAACTAGTGTCTAACGACCTCAAACGTCGATTCACTATCCAACCCTTTCTAAAAACCCAGGACTAATAGAAATTTTTGAACAAAACTAATCATTCAAATTAAGATAAACAGTGAAGAACTTCGGTTATTCATCCTTCACTTGATCCCCCCTCTTACCAGACCCAGGATAAATCTTAAACTTAGTAAGTTTAAAATAGTATCTAACGAACTACTCGCGTTCTAATTATACCTGAACCTTGTGGATCGATTTACTATTCTCCAACCCTGAACACAATCACTACCCTTAAGTAAGATTAAGTAAGTTAACACCTTAGCTTATACTATCCACGAGAAAGTATAAAATCATTCTTCGGAATCGATATACTTTTCTCCCCAACCCTGAACAAATAGACCCAGGTTAGGCTAACAAAAAAATCGTAAGGACTAACAGTTTAAGCAAATAGAAATCATTTAACAACCTTTTGCATCCGTCATCCTAAACCTTATGTCATTTAAAAACCTAGGAAATAAACAAACAATCGTTTTACACAATTGTGAAATAGATAATAAAAAATACGACCTTGTAATCACACCTCATACACAAACAGTTGGATACATTAGAACAAAACGACAAACATTAAAGAGAAAAATAATAACTAAACAAAGACAAATAACACGAAAAAGATTTTCAAAAAATCGAAACGCATTTTCAGAATCAGAAACCAACAGTTTAGACGAACTTTATAAACTAAAAGAATCAATAGATAAAAATTGCCCAATTCACGATCAATTATATTTCTCTGACTCAGAAACAACTTCAAATTCATCAAAAAGAGGAAAAAGAAGAATAAAAAAGCAGTATAAACACAAACCAGTACATTTATACAATTGGAATCAACCAATTAGACACATTGATAATTACATATTAACAGTCATCGAACGAAAAAATGAGCTCAACGCACACCCCAGGTGAAGAAAGCCCAGATGATGATGATATTTTCCCCTTTATCGTAGATGCAACCACTGATAGAGGACAGCATATATTCTGCAAAAATTTACTCTTAAATTTGTTTGAACCCGGAATCAGTCCATGTAAAACAGAGTTCCCAGATGTAAAAATCAAAAGACAATTTATCGATCACTATCTAAAAGATATATGTAACCTAACACAACAATACGGAATCTACTCCATAGAATTCAGCTCACCAAACCAGAATCACAGTAAATATATAATTCAAACAGACGACCTTGATTTAGAATTCTCAAAAGTATTCTCAGAATATATAAAAAGCATCCAATATCATAACTCACAAAGAGCAAACTCCATATTCACTAATGAAGTTTTTGCGATAATATATAGTTATATCTCGATATTAGAAAACGAAATCCAGATACCAAATGTCTCACCGACAGAAACATCTAAACATATAAGAGTACGACATGAAATCACACTACTCTCTAGTTTTCTAAATATAATTAAAGAAAATTTCACGAAAGATGAAGTTTCACAACATACAAAACACGACTTACAAAAAATTTTGGCATGGTTCATAATAGATTATTTCACACATAATATTGATTTAATTTCACAAGCAAGAAAAAATTTCAGACCCCAAAACTCAAACGATGATACTGCCATCACAGAACAATCAGACTATGTTTGGGACCCCGAATGGTCTCATCCCGCATCCATAAACTTCCCACAATCAATCTCAAGTCAAGCAATAAGTACGATATCTTATGTAAGAGATTATGTACGAGTAATACCATTAACTATTGATGCAACACCATTAAACTATAATACATTTTTACCCGATATGCAAAATAATAGTTTAAACTCTACAGTCATACACAATGAAAACCTCAATGGAACTAGGAATCTTACTCAACAAGATATCCAGACACCATCACACTTCATAAAAGAAGAAATCGTACACACAACAACTACACAACAAAGTATTTCACCAATACGTCCAAACTTAACAACACCAAGAAATACAAACCCTTCACAAACACAGGTAACATTACAATCAACTTTTAAACCTTCGGTTGCCCCAAAATATTCACACATGGATTACCAAACATACAGACCCATGACAATACCGCCAAAAACACGCAAAACTTTCACTAGAAACAACTTTGCAGACCATAATTATAATTACACACATCCATCAAAAACAAATTATCAACCACGAAAAATTTTTAGTAATTATACAAGATCTCGAAACTGGGATAACCCAATGGCACCACCTAATTCAGTAAATTTCCAAACAAATTTACATCCTCCACAGGATGGTAGTGAAAACTATCCATTTTTTCAACAAAATAAAAATAAAAAACAAACATCTTATCAAATGGATTACTTATCCTCAGATGATGATTTCTTACAACCAGATATATTTACACCCTATAATCAAGAATATCGTGGACAAGGAATACAGAAACCACATACATATAATAGAATTTTTTCTCCACAACCAATAGATACACAAAACCAACAACCAATTCAACAACAAAACCCAATTAATACACAATCTTTTCAACCAATTCAGCAACAAAACCCAATGATTGCAAACTCGTACCAACCAGCACAAATGCAAAATGAAATACCACTCCCATATTATCTTCAACAACACGAAATAACAAGAAATCAACTTTCAAATTTTTCTCAAATGCCAAATGCAGCAAAATCATTACAAATGACGATGAATCCATACCTTATGGGTGGATCATCAATAACATCAAATAAACCTTTAATGGTATTCACAGGAACAGACCCTGAATATTCTGTAGAAGACTATTTAAATGCAGTCACAGCAAATTTTATTTTAAATATAGGACCTGAACCAATTAATACGCCACTACATCAAAACTGGATACATCGACGCACAGCGTTAATACAAACAACTCTAGATGGCGCAGCCCAAAAATGGTTTTCAGTATTGCCTATAGAAATAAAATCAAATTGGAAAAGGTTTACACAAAAATTTTCGAAAATGTTTGACTCCGAAAGAAACAAACAACAACAAAGAGTTTTATGTAATGAAATTCGCAGATTACCAAACGAAACCATCAAGCAATTAGCAGTACGAATCGAAACACTAGTTCGAGAAGCATATTCATTAAATACACATGACTATAAAAACACAAAGATGACAGAAATCTTAATGATGACCTTAACACCACAATTAAGGAAAATAGCAATAAAAAAGAGAGCATCCCATCCTTCGTCAATTCGAGAACCCGATTTAGATTTTCGAAAACTAGTAGACAAACTAGAACAAGCAGAAATCACAATGAAACTCGAAGAAACGGAAAATCTGAAATTACAATACGTTAACAGAATTGAAACAGCTTCCACAAATATAAACAATATACAGGAATCAGATACAGACCTCGTTGAAAAAATCACTGAAATACTCAATATTTACGAAAAACACCCAAACCGGATTAACCCAGTTTAAAACTGGATAATTTATTCTTTTGAAGACTATTATAAAGTCTAAGAAAGTAATAATAAAACACAAAAAAGTCGAAAGACAAACCCATACCACAAACAATTTGATCTTTGAAAAAAGGACACAACCAACAAAACATAAGAAAAACCACAACAAACCCAACATAAAACGTTGTCACATAACAGGACCTCTCACAAAAATCGCATGCAATCATACTCCCACTCCTGGCCTAACCCACCAGGAAGGACGTCCTGAGCATGCTCTATAGCCGGCCTAACCCACCGCGCTACATCCACGCTTTGTGACCATACTCCTATTTTTAATAAGAGCTACTCAAGGGTGAGTAACTCTTCAAAATAACTGAACTAAAACAAAAAGCTTTTGTGAAAACAACTAACTAAAATCATAATTAAAAAATATTAAACTAATAAAAGTTTTATAAAATGTAAATTACATTATGCAATACATAGATCAGAATACAACACCAAGGACGAACATCCAAAGACAAAACGACCCTACTACACTCGAGAAAGAATGGCCAACTACAATCAATATGCCGCCCACAATCACAACTCAAAGGATTTAGAGTACGACTTGACTTCGCAGAAAAGGACTTCATTGAACTAGACCAATGACCACCTCGATGTTCAAGTATACGTACAGATCCGAGTAACCAGGCATCCCCTCCACGCACAATCTCCACGCCATTCCCAGACAAGGTCAAACACAAAGAAGTTCTCACCAATGAAACAGAAAAACCTGACATAGCCAACCATTCTGAAATCAGATTTGAGTTTGTTGCGAAAACCCAGTCGTTGTCTTGAGAAGACACAACGATTGAATCTGGGACTTCTCTAATAAGAAAACCCAGAAGAAATAAGATGTTCGCCAAATACCAACGTCCATCATCCATCTTTTGAATTGCAGAAAGACTATTCTAAAAAACTCTGTAAAACCCGGATGGGTGGAACCTGATCTAAACTACATTTTATGATTGGATAAATTAGATATTTTACCAATGTAAAGTATTTAATATTAACCAATCATGATCCATCTAACTAACAATCCACTTATTTGTAAGTGCTGAAATTACTTGTAATTTCAGCACCAGAGAGATTTGAATTTAACTTAGAAATTAGTTGAACTCTCCCGAGTACTTCAGCAGCCGCAATAAACCAGTATACCCTAGATCTATTGAGCCTAGCAGAGACTAGTTAAACAACCTGAGACTAGACAGTATAAGAGTAAGATTAGGATCGGTATTAGACTAAGAAGTTGCACGAATCTATCCGGCCGAAAATAAGATAGCGCGACGAGCAGACGGTGTACCCTATCCGAAATTACTCTATGAGTTATACCCATCGGTCCTAACTCATAATGCTTGAAGGTCTGCATCGCCGACGAAGTTCATGGCTAGCTCCGTGGACCAACTGGTTAAATACAGATGCCTTTCATCTTCCCCACAATTTCAGAGGGTTGCTTACATAGTCCCGAAATTATCCTCTAACGAAGATATTAAGAAAAAATTGAACAGGAAGTTAGAATTTCGAAAAAAAATTATCCATCAAGAATTAAGTCCAAGTGAGGATTCACGTAACCCGCTTTGTCCGCGCTCTCCTAGGCAAAGGTATGGCTTCGATATGAGAGTCTGTTTTTTCTCCAAGCAAATTTACCTAAGCCCTCCCCCCCCCCCCCCAAAAAAAAACTTCTCCAAAAACGCTGCATCCTGCATTGTTGAAAGACTCCTGCTAAAGCAAAACGATTTGGGTTGAATCCATGTTTCTAAACACAAAATAAACCGTGAACTCAACGCTCCCACAGCGTTGACGGCTCAAAACATTTGTTCGGTCAGAATGCTATGCTCCTCAACGGGTACTTCCTCTTCTTGCTGTCTGCGCCATAATAAAATTGCAGATTCAATACATAATTTCAATGCCGAAAACCCAACTTTAGGAATAATTCGATCAACTAATTCTGAACTTTTTTCAGAACAACTGCACAAACATGGCTGTTGGTAGGTACTATTTAGATGCACCGAAGGCGCGGAGGCCACAAACCATAAACTTGATCTCAACTAACGTAAGCTAAACATATATCACAAGATTCTCCTCTAATATGCTTTTAAAACCTTCAGTGTTTTCTTGAAAACATTTTCCGATTTTTTTATCAATTTTTTTTGTTAAACCAATGCAAATTTCCGATCTCTCTCAAAACACCATAAAATTCCCTTATCAAAATAAGCATGCATCTTTTGTCTCAAATATCAATCATATTAGTTCCCAGACCATTTGCCAATTCTATAAATCTTTTGCAAACATTCAACCCATCATGTGTTTTCTTCTATGTTGTCCCTTTTAATTCAAGGTTATTATTTATAGACAATAGTAATAGGGACAAGAAGGCATAAACAAAATGTAGCTCCGAAACCTCGTCCCAAAAACCATTTAAAATTTAGCGTCTGGCCAAAAGTTTCAAGGTCACGGAATTGACAAGCTGAGTTTGAAATAATTGACCATTTTATTTTTTCTTAAAATTTTTCAAATTGCTTTCAAATTTTTCAAATAAGAGTTGGTATTTTTTTTATATGTTTTTGTTTTTTGAAGTGATTTTGACATGGTCAATGCTGCAGCAACAGTCAAAAATAATTCGTGTAGATTATAATTGAATATTGAATAGATAACCTATTTGGGAATCTCATTCGTTTTACCAAGTAGCAATCTCAACAGAAGTGAATTAAGCTTTTGCAGTTTTGAACGAGAAAGAACAAACCAGACATGAATTCAAACCTTCAATTTCAAATTTATCATCAAGAAACTATACAAGACTGCTAGTACCGAAGCAAAATTTTGCTGATTCGAAATGTGTTTTGGCGCGAGGGTTTTTGTTCCCGGATCTAAAATTTGTTTTCTGATAAAACACTGAAGCTATTTGTTTCCCAAAAAGTATTCTCTCTCCAACCCACGAGTGTGATATGCCTTGCGATATCGATTGAAAACAAGTTGTAATTCAATACTGTATTTTGGATATTGAATTTAGGTTTTCTGTTTCTTTTGTTTTGGTGTTGTACTGAGAGATAGATCATTGTTAAGAACTCTGATCTCTCGCTTAATCTCAGTGTCATCACTTACGTATGACCTTGAGCATACCATACAATAATGATTGAGCACCAAAGGTTAGCTGTACATACGTATATAAATACTGCTACTGCAGTAGCGGTATGACACACCCCCCTCGGTGGAAGAAATAAATTATACAACATCAGTAGGATAATTTATTTAAAAAGAGTTTTAATTTACTCAGTTCAAAAGGAAGTCTCTTTGGAGAAGTGACGAGTTTGGATTACGTAATTTTTTCAGTTTTCCTCCAGCTCTATTTCCCAACTCGGGTTCCAATCTACTCCCTCGTCTAAAGTAGCGTATCCGAATTTTCGCATAAACAGATGTCTTTCGAGTCGTCGTACTTTCGATTCCAATGGTCTGTCATCCCGATTTTTGAAATCTCTCAGTTGATTTCTGTATTCTTTAAGTGCCTCCTTTAAAAGACCTCCTCCTGTAAGGTTTTCTGATATTTCTTTGATTGAATGCTTTATCGGATCTCCGAATCGTTTGGGTTCTTTGTTTTTCGTTTGTCTAGAACTTCGTCTAATACCTGACTCTTCCGTACTTGATTCGTCCGAAAATCCTTGTGGAGGTTCGAACTTTGTGTCCAATTCCGAGCTTTGTTGAGGATTTTCTCGAAGTTCATCCGCAACTCGCTGCACTCCTCTTTTTAGCAATTGGTCCGCGTACTTCTCCCATTCGGACGGTGCCAAATTGCGATTGTGAAATGTGTCAACTATATCTTCTAGAGGAGTGTGAGAATCAATGCATTTCAGTTTCGGACGCTGTTTTGCTTTCGGAGTAGAACTTGACTGAATTTTGGTATCTACTGTTTCTGATTCCGGCTTAGATGTTGCTTGCTCTTGTTCCGGGTTGGCTGCAGTCGCAGCTTGATTTGTCCCCTGTTGTTTCTTGCTGCGGCCTTTCTTTTCCTTTCCGCTCTTCTCCGGCTTGTTTATGTTGATTTCCTCTGTATTTGGTTTTGGGCCCGCCAAATTGGGTTTTGCTCTTTTGACTGCAAGATTCAAGCCTCCCCCGGCTTCTGTGTCCCTTGAAGTGACTATTGTTTGGCTCTTCTGAAAGCGCTCTATTGGATTCATTGCATCTGCGATTTCCATTTCTCCTTGAAGTTCGTCCTCCGATTCCATCTCCTCTAGTAGTTCTGGAGAACTGATTCGCTTAAATTTTTTTGTAGGTTCCGACGATGGACTTTTACTCGTGCTTCGCTGATTTTCTTGCGTCAGTACCGTTTTTGATTGGGCTATATCCGATTTCCTATAAATCGAACCGGCCGATGTCTTAATTGTTGAGTCCGTTTCTGAAGCGATTTTCCCCTTTATTGGTCTGGTTAAGGCTTGTCCGCTTTTCCTTAGTGAATCCTTTCGAAGTATTGTCTTTGGTGGTGATTTACATTGATTTTCTACTTTGTCCTCCACAAATCCTTTCTCCCAAGAGTAGATCATTTCCTTTCGAAGATCGGGATTGAGTTGCCCTGTCTCGTCCACTAATTTCCTGATGTCGTTTTTAGCCGCGTCCCTTCTTTCGTAGTTCCAGCGGGCGTTCGCCTCCAACAATTCCTTTAGAGCTTTGGCCCTTTCTTTGTCTCGGTCCGATGTTAGCTGCTGCTTGTGTAGTGGGCTTGTATCCCTGCTCAGTTGTCCCTTGCGCACTATTTTTAGATTCTCTCTCGACTGGTCGATTCTCCGTTTCATTTGAGAGGCCGTCAGTGCTGAGCGTTCCAAGTGCTGTTTGTCTAAATAATCAGAATTATTTAAAAACCTATCCCTCACAATTTTAAATTCTGATTTTGGTAGTCTGCCGAAATGTGCTTGAAACGGGGATACTTGAATTGTTTTCTGCTTGTTCCACCGTAAATCTCTCATTATAGTGCTGAGACATAATTTGATTGATTTATTATTTTCTTCGAGCATCATCACTCCCAGTCTTCTTTTTATTGTTTGAATTGTACGTTCAACCAAACCACAACCTCTGTGGTCCCCCACCGGACAGAATTTTTGCTCGATATTGAGTTCCGAACAGAATTTTTTTAGAGTTTTTCCCTTAAAGCCTGAAAATTGGTCCGAACGAATTGATTCAGGGACTCCATGTGTGTCGATATATGATCTCAAGAATTTTACTGTGCACTTTCCACTTGTGGATTTTGTAACCTTCACTGATGGAAATTTCGAGAATCGATCTATAGCTACTAAAACGTAGATTTTTTTTCCTTTTTGATTTTCTATAGGCCCCGCGTAGTCTAGTTGTACCTCCTGTCCCGGCTGCGTGAGCAGTGGCAGTGGTTTTGACGAATTTTTCGAAATAAGGTATTTTACATTCTTACCATATTTGGTACAGCTACGACACTCCTCTGCCAAATTCACAATGTCCTTATTCATGTGTGGCCACCACAGATATTGCGCTGCTCCCAACATAGCTTCCTGTCCTGGGTGCCCTCGATGTATTCGTTTCAGGACAGCTTGTCTTAGTTGAATTGGTACTGCTAGCCGATTATTCACCAAGATGCAGTCGTCCTGAACTGCCATCTGTGACCACAACGGATTTGTATAAGGTCCCATCAATTCGAATCCTTGTTTGTCCCCTCTCTCTACCACTCGCCTGAGGCGGTCCATCCACGTGTCTTCTGTGGTCAATTCTGCTAGTAAGTTTTTGTCGAACAGTTTTGCGAGGTTGTCCAGGGTCTCTACTTGTTGCTGCTTTTGCAGTCTCTTGCCCAGTCCCTTTGGCGGTTGAATTGAGCACACTTCCTCCTCACTCTCCACCTCCTCTGTGGTTGTCAGGTCCACTTCTATTACATTCACCTCACTGAGTTTCCGTTCCGCCGATGCGATCGGCTTAGGCGATGTTGAACTCGATTCGTGTTCCAAGCTGTCGCTGACTTCTTGGGTATGAGCCACCAGTTCTCTATTTTCCTGAACATCGTTATCTCCGGCTATTAACTGCCAGAATGAGAGCAGTCTTTGATCCGCTATTCTTTGTTGGTCCGGTTCCAACGACCATTTTACTCGTTGTGCATGACGTGTTTCGCTGTCGGAGCTGTCCCTATTTTTTCGGCCCCCTCGTATTATTTTTCTCGTACGTTGAACTGTCTCTGTGATCTCCTCCTCTCCCGAGAGTTCGTTAGTGTTGGAAAGTGATCGGTTCCACTTTGGGTCCATTAGGCTTTTTTCGCGCTCCTCCTTCCGCCAATCTTGTGGTGAGCTCGACCACCAGTCCTATGATCTGTTTTCATTTCCTGACATCTCGATCCTTGAGTCTGTTTTTTCTCTTTTTCTCAGTACTGGTCGTTTTTTGATTTTGCAATTATTTAAGACTGACTGTTTGCTGGGTTGATTTGACGAAAGAGTGATTTATTTTTGGTGAACTGTTGTGTTTAGCTGTTTTTGCAGTCGTGGAAACTGTTTTTTCTCGTTCCGGTCGAGCTTTGTTCGGTTTTGACCGTTTTGGTTGCTATAGCAACCATTACTTGATGACTGTTTCCTAGCATTCCTTCTAGAACATTCTAGAACGTTTTCGTTCCGGTTGAGCGACCTTGATGCTTTAAGCCTACTGTTCCAGCAGTCGAACGCTTCATGAAAGGAGTTTATTGTCGCTACTACAAACTTTTCGTTTAATTCTGATTCGGGCCAGGGATCATTGAAAGGATCACGCGATAAATAATCAACTATGCCCATATCCCTCCCCGGAATGTGAACTATGTTGAACTGATATGGTAGTAACCGGTCAACCCACCGGGTTAAACGTGATTGGTAGGTCTTGTTCGATTGGTTAACATCCAATGCTGTTGTAAGCGCTTTGTGGCCAGTTGCGATGGTAAATGGTTTCCCCAGAAGGTAGTGTTTATATCTATCTACTGCCCAAACAACTGCCAATAACTCCAACTCATTTGTTGAATATTTTTTTTCTTGGGCGTTTAAAAAAAAAACAAACAAACAAAAAAAGAATTAATTCCCTTATTAAAAATAAGGCATAATTTATATAAATAGATGAACAAAACTAGGATCTACAGAAAGAGCAACGGCACTTCAAAAACCAAGTGCATGAGTTTTCACGATTGAAGAGTTTAGAGCGCTCTAGTAAGAAGTCTTTGAGGGTACTGCGAAAACGGCGCAAAGAGGTGAAAAAGTCGATCTCCGTTGTTTTCAGCATGTAGTTCACGGCACGTGCTGTTCTGTGGGTGAAGAACGTCTCGGTTGACCATCTTCTTGAGGGTTTCACTGTCATCAACGTGCTGGATCTTGATGTCGTCACCTTAAAATAATAATACGCAGCAAAAGGGAGTTCTGAGTCGCCATTTAACATTTTGTGGAAAAGGATAAGGTCGTTAAATATAAGCGTGAAGGATATGGGAAGCGAATTCGTTAAAGAAAGTTGCTTTAAATAGGGTAAATGACCTGTAACCCAGGTAAGACATTTCCTGTTGAAATTCTCAAGCTTCCCTAACATAGTTAAAGAGGGAGACCACACAGGACTAGCATACAATAAAATACTTTTAACACAAGTATTGATGAACATGAGTTTAACAGAAAGTGGAATGTGATATGGAATAGAACGTTTGTTAAAATGAAAGCTTTTATTGCTCGATAGAAGTTTTTTACTAATATGGTTTGACCAAGTAAGATCAGAGCTAACAAGCAGACCAAGGTCTTTGAGTAAATTAATAGAATGAACAGGTTGGTTGTTAACAAAAATACAATCAGGAAATTTGCCATTGAATATAATGAAATTGCACTTGTCTTTATTGATTTTAAGACCATTCTGAGTACACCAATGAGTGAAACTGTCCACATCAGACTGTAAATCACTGCAATTTGTCTTACAAATGAATTTTGAGTCATCAGCGAAAAGAAAACAGTTTGAATGATTAAATATATCAGGAAGATCGTTAATAAACAATATGAAAAGCAGAGGACCCAGTACGCTCCCTTGAGGTACACCACTAGTAAGTGGTAAAGTGGTGGAAATGCTTGTTCGAACTTTAACACATTGAAAACGGTTTGAAAGATAAGAAATCAAAAGAGCGGTAAAAATATCGTCAAAACCAAAAGCAGCAAACTTCTGTACAAGAATGTCGTGCCTGACAGAATCGAAAGCTTTGCTAAAATCGAAATACATGGCAGCGCAAGGAATTTTGGCATCATGAGTGTGATATACTTCATCTAGATATGAGAGCATTTGCGTTATGGTGGAACGCTTCTTGCGGAATCCATGCTGAGCATTCGAAATTTTGTATCGGACTCGAGGGTAAATATAATTGAACAAAATACGCTCGAAGATGAGTGAAAGAGGAGGAAGTATGCTAACTGGCCGATAATTAGTAATATCATAAGGAGAACCAGATTTGAAAACAGGAGTGATGAGTGCAGTTTTCCAGGAATCGGGCCAAACACAAGATTGTATAATGGATAAGAAAAGGAAAGAAACAAGCGGAGAAAGAATGCTGTGACAGGATTTATAAATGAATGCAGGTATATTATCTGTAGAACGAGTCTCTTTGCATTTAGCCAGGAGCTCGCCAACAATACTGGGGGAGACATCAACTTCGGAAAGTTTGATTTCCGAATCAGCCAAACTACCACCAGCAGAAGGACTATTTTCAGATACTTGATAAACAGAAGCGAAATATTGATTGAAAGTCTCACTAATTAAAACATAGCTCTCGACCTGTTTGCGTCCCCAAAAAAGTTTAGTAGGGACAGGTTGAGTTGATTTAAATTGGTCCAGAAACATAAAAGCATGCTTGGAAGAATTCGGCGAAAAACGTTGAATCAGCAGAGTTTTATCGAGTTCAACTGAGTTTGAGAAATCATTCTCTAATTGAGACAGATATTGGCGATTGAAACAATTCAAATTGTTCAGAGTTCTCAGTTTATTAGCAATATGAATAGAATGAGATGAAAAATAGAACGGAAAATCTTTTCTGCGAGCCGTAATTTTACGACATGAAGAATCAAGTGCTTGACAAACAGTTTCGTTGAACTTGTCAATGAACTCATTATGACAGTTAGAATGCAAGATAGAGTATAAGGGCGATATAGCCCGACTGAAACTTTCTGAATTAAGACTACTTTTTGAGTAAGTGACAGATCGCTTTGTAGTAAAATGTGAAATTGAACTTGCAGCAAATACATGCGCAAAAACAGGAAAATGATCAGAAAAAGCAGTGGCACCTCGAAAAACTATGAATCGATGAGGATCTGAAACGCAGAGCAAGTCAAGGATATTACCCGAAACTATGGTACTGAAATCAACAATTTGAAGCAAGTCAAGATCATCTAGTGCTGTCAAAAATTTGTTTGAATAATCAGAAGTAGCAGTGTGTGAGCTCCAGCAGACATCAGGAAGGTTGATGTCACCGAGAACTGCGGTAACAACTCGGTCTTTCGCAACTTTGCGACCGAGACATTTTACAACCTCATCACGGTGGTTAAACATAGCCTCAACAAGCACGGGATGCGAACGAAATTGGGACCCATAGCTCTTCATCATTTTGTTGTTCTAAAGTAGCCCCTAGCCCATCATGGCTAGCATCGCATTTAACTCGTGTTTCACGATTTGCATCGTAATAGTGTACTTTCGTAATATTTGCCACCACCTCTTTTATAGCATTAAATACTACTGTGTGATCATCTCCCCATTCGAATTTTTTCACCGGGAGTTTCATGTTTTTTAATTTTTTCTTTTGATTTTCTTCTTTAAGAAGTGGTCTTAATCTCTCAGTCAGACTTGCTACGTTAGGTATAAATTTAGCTAAGTGATTTATGCTTCCCAAGAATGACCTTAGTTTCTTTAGAGATTTCGGCGTGTTCAAGTTTACTACAGCTTCCGTTTTAGTGATTTTTGGTCTAACCCCTTCTTCTGAGAGATGATGACCCAACCAATTCACTTCTTGTTTGAAAAATTTACATTTTGATAGTTTCAATGCCAAATTTTCCGCATCCAATTTCTTTAATACTGCTTCTACTAAGTTTGCATGTTCGATTTCACTTCCCTTTGACACAATAAGTAAACATCCAGAAAACAGAACGTGTTTTTGGCGTGGTTGATGGTTCTATCCATGGCCTTTTGAAATTCAGCTGGCATATCTGCTAGACCATAGAACCCTGTCAAGAATCTGTAAGTTCCAGTTGCTTTTCCGCCAACAATATTAAAATTGCATTGCCTAGCTGTATCAGCAGCCAATTTTAATTGACTGTACGCATATTTCAAATCTAACACCGAAAAATATAGCGTACCCTTTTTGTTTTCGGTAACAATCTGGCTTACCCCATCAATAAGTTCATCTACATTTGGCATTTGGTATTTGTTTTTTGAACAATTGCCTATTGATTGGTTTTGCCTCCATTGCCAATTTTATTGAGTCGTCCTTCTTTACTGTTATCACAATCGGGGCGATAAAGCAATCACTCGTACATTTATCAAGTTTTGTTATATGACCTTCTGTCAATAATTTCTCGATTTCTTTTTCGACTTTATCTTGTATGTGAATTGGGATTCTTCTCCCCTTTTCTTGAATCGGACATAGTGGGTATTTGAATTTTGAACTGACAATGTGATTTTTCGAAATGCCTTGTCTTTCAAATAAGTTTTTAAATTTAGTGAAAAATTTTTCTTTCCAACCTTCTGACTGCTCGCACATGAGCACGACAAACCTGGTGAGTTCTTTTGGCGCTGGTCTTTGTGTAGTCACTATTCCCACTTGTCCTTGGAGGTCTAATCCCATGATGCATCTGGTTTTTCGTTCTGATACCAGAAAGGTTGCGCCCTTTACTTCCCAGCCCGCTGACCTCAGATTGGTTTTTAGGGCTCCCAGAATACTGATCGGTTGTTTATTGTAGTCCACAAATTTGGTTTGTAAGTTCAATTTATCGGACGGTATGAATCTCACTTTGTTTGATTTTTCCATAATTTCCTTTGTCGTGGCCCAGTTGAGAAATGAAACAGGACTTCCAGTGTCCACTGTTAATTGAATTATCTGATTATCTATTCGTACCATGGCCTTTAGTGATTTTACGCGATTCAATGTTGGATCGCGAATCGAATCTATTTTCTGAACTCGTACCACTTTTCCGTCTGTTTTGTTTCTCATTTCGTTGATTCGGTCTTTCACATATTTTGAAACTCGCTCATTTTCCGGTTGGTAGGTTTGTATCGACATAACTTCAAATTCACTACATGACCCAACACCTTCACTGATCTGATCGCATTCCTCTACCGATCCTTCCGATTCTTCCGCAACTTCACTTACTTGTTGGGATCTGCACATTTTAGCGAAATGATTGGGTTTGCCACAGTGTTTACAGGTTTTCCCCATCGCTGGACAATTTTTTAGGTGTCCCTGTTCAAACGTCCTTCCACATCTATTACATGGTTTTGTTTTCGTGTTTTGATTTTTGTTATTATTCTGTCTTTTATGCGTTTCTCTTCTATTTGGAGTTTTGGTTGTCCCCCCCAAATTTCGAACTGCCATTACAGGTTCCTGTTTTACCCTCACACCCGAGGTGTAATTGCTACTTGATCCCCCAGTAGCCGCAGCATTAGTCTTCTGAAACGCCATTGTGGTTAAATTGCTATGTTCGAATTTTATAGCCCTTTTTAAAACTTCCACCGGATCTAGAGTTTCGAATGTCAACATGTCCTGCAATGTCATGTTTTTCATTTTCGAGATGAACAGGTCTCGCACTATTTCATTTTCCAATGCTCCCAGTTCTGATCGGGCTGCTTGAGCAGTTAACGCTGCGTGGAATGATTCTAGAGATTCTCCAGATTCTTGCATTCTCGTAAATAACTTGTATCTTTCGTATGTTACACATTTTACCTTTTGAAACGAGATTTCTGCCAAATCTGTTATTTCCCTGAGCGTCATTTTCGATATTTCAACGTGCGGGTTCTTTTGTAGGAATCTCTTCTTTCCCTCTGTACCCAAAGATAAAAATAATCTTGACACCAGTTTCTTTTGTACTTCGTTGTAGAAGACATTGTGTCCGACTCGTGGGCATCTTGTCTTTCTGTCTTCGTTCTCCAATACTACTCTATCCCTTGCTAGCTTATCTCTAAGAATCCTAGCGTTCCTCGCATCTTCGTTCTCCCCATCCCTGGGCGTTTCCGGGCGTGGTGGTGGTTCCTCTAATATGTCTTTTGGTTCTTCCAAAATAATCTCTGGGTTCACATTTTCTTTGACCGTAACCGCCATTAGAAATTGTTCGAACCAAATTTTAAATTGCCACGGAGGGTCTAGATTCGCTGATGCCCAAAATACCGGAATTCCCATATCCGTTCTGTTGTCTTGAGCTGCGAATCCTGCTGGCTGCGCCATGTGATATGCCTTGCGATATCGATTGAAAACAAGTTGTAATTCAATACTGTATTTTGGATATTGAACTTAGGTTTTCTGTTTCTTTTGTTTTGGTGTTGTACTGAGAAATAGATCATTGTTAAGAACTCTGATCTCTCGCTTAATCTCAGTGTCATCACTTACGTATGACCTTGAGCATACCATAAAATAATGATTGAGCACCAAAGGTTAGCTGTACATACGTATATAAATACTGCTACTGCAGTAGCGGTATGACAACGAGCACAAAAAACAAAAAATTGATACATGAGGGAAAACTTTTGTTGCGATGGCAAGCTTTAATAGAACAAAAAGTGCTTTGCTTGAAAAAAAAGATGAAGAGACTGGACAAACCTAATTTTATAAAAAGCGAACGAAAAAAAAACTTTTTTTTTGTTGTAATTCACGAAATTTTTTTTGGCTGTTTCAAATGTTTCAGGATCACTCCGTTTTTAATAGATAAAAAAAGTGCATTGCATTGCTTTGGGGAAAAAGGAAAAAACTGCATAACTTCTCGGTTAGTGTCTTCGAGGCTAGTGCAAGAGGTGTTCAATGAAAAATAAACAATTTTGACAGTTGGACATTTTAAGAAAAACAAAATTTAGAGATGACTTGTGTTAGCTAGACGAAAGTTTTTACTAGCCATATATTGAAAAATAGAGATGATTTGTAAGATGACTTAGGCAAATAGAGTTAACTTGTGTTAGCTAGAAGTTTTTACTAGCCATATATTAAAAATTAAAAATTAAAATTCAGTGCGGCTTTATTATAAACATTTTGGAATATAAACAAGACTGCTCGTATCAGGGCGAAGCCCTGAATGTTCCGACTGTCTTTTAAGGTTTATGGAGAAGCAGTAAAAGCATAAAAAAATTAAATGAAATAAAATAAAATGAAAATTTTTTCTAAAAATTGAAATTTTTTGTGAAAATCATCCCCCCGCACGCCATATAGAGTACAAAAGACAGATTTCGTTCCTTGTAACAAATCAATTATGGCAAATAAGCTTCTTTTAACCAATTTGGAACGATTATAAGACGGATTAACTCTCCGCTTACGCGTTAATAGCGCGAAATATATCGCGCGTTAATTGTCCCAAATTGGCCAAAATGGCAATCTTGAAACCCCCATAACTTTAGAAAAATGATCACAGGTGAAATATCTTTTCAAATTTAAGCTCAGGACAACAATACCTTTTGAATGATGTAAAAAAATTCCGTCAAAAATGGCTAGTTAAAAAGTCGAAATTTGTCTGAAGAAAAAAAAACCCACCCCGAGCACAAATATTCCGTTACTTTCGTATCGAAAGTCGGAACAATAAAACAACTTGATTGTTTAACAATTAACCCAAATGTGGACCAATTTTTAGCATTTGAATGCAGCCTTTCTTACTACTTCTATAAACGCAATATTTGATGCAAATTTGATGCATATTTGATTCCAAGTAAAACAAGACTGCTCGTATCAGGGCGAAGCCCTGAATGTTCCGACTGCCTTTTAAGGTTTATGGAGCAGCAGTAAAAGCATAAAAAAATTAAATGAAATAAAATAAAATGAAAATTTTTTCTAAAAATTGAAATTTTTTGTGAAAATCATCCCCCCGCACGCCATATAGAGTACAAAAGACAGATTTCGTTCCTTGTAACAAATCAATTATGGCAAATAAGCTTCTTTTAACCAATTTGGAACGATTATAAGACGGATTAACTCTCCGCTTACGCGTTAATAGCGCGAAATATATCGCGCGTTAATTGTCCCAAATTGGCCAAAATGGCAATCTTGAAACCCCCATAACTTTAGAAAAATGATCACAGGTGAAATATCTTTTCAAATTTAAGCTCAGGACAACAATACCTTTTGAATGATGTAAAAAAATTCCGTCAAAAATGGCTAGTTAAAAAGTCGAAATTTGTCTGAAGAAAAAAAAACCCACCCCGAGCACAAATATTCCGTTACTTTCGTATCGAAAGTCGGAACAATAAAACAACTTGATTGTTTAACAATTAACCCAAATGTGGACCAATTTTTAGCATTTGAATGCAGCCTTTCTTACTACTTCTATAAACGCAATATTTGATGCAAATTTGATGCATATTTGATTCCAAGTAAAACAAGACTGCTCGTATCAGGGCGAAGCCCTGAATGTTCCGACTGCCTTTTAAGGTTTATGGAGCAGCAGTAATAACATAAAAAAATGAAATGAAATAAAATAAAATTAAATTTTTTTTTCTAAAATTTGAATTTTTTTAATGAAAATCATCCCCCCACACGCCATATAAAGTACAGAAAGAGAGATTTCGTTCCTTGTAACAAATTAATTATGGCAAATATGCTTCTTTCAATTAATTTGGAACGATTTATAAGACGGATTAAATCTCCGCTTACGCGTTAATAGCGCGAATTATATCGCGCGTTAATTGTCCCAAATTGGTCAAAATGGCCAAAATGGCAATCTTTAAACCCTCATAACTTAACGAAAAATGATCACAGGTGAAATATCTTTTCAAATTTAAGCTCAGGACAACAATACCTTTTGAAGGATATAAAAAAATTCCGTCAAAAATGGCTAAATAAAAAGTCGAAATTTGTCTGAAGAAAAAAAAAACCCACCCCGAGCACAAATATTCCGTTACTTTCGTATCGAAAGTCGGAACAAAAAATGCTCATAGAAGAACAACTGCTTCAAAAAATTTCGTTAAATAAAAGAACCATGTTGCGCAGTTAAAGCATTTGTTCAATTGTCCTCAAAAAGTTTGTTCACTTGACAAACTTTGTTCAATTGATCTCAAAATTGTGAGTTCAAGTCGTTTTAAATTTTTTGAAAACCTGAATTCACTCGCTTGAAAAACTTCAATTTCTATTCCTTCGTACCATTTTTTTAATAGTTCAATTCTCAGTTTTAAATCAACATTTATGGTCAATTTGAATCAATTGATTTGAGAAAAATTTCCAAAGTTCCTTACAACAAATTCAGTCAGGCGAACAGAGCGTTATGAAAATATCTACTTGACGCCTATGCACTGTAATTTATATGAAATTTTTTGTGTGAAAAAGTTTTGACAGAAATTGCAGAAACACAGTCAATTTTTTTTTTCGAGAGATTTATCAAAACTTGTGTTTAAATGTACGGCAGATTCCTCGGCAGTTGAATTTCTACGTGTTTTGCGCAGACACCAGCTGTTTGACTGGTCTGCAGATTATTAGACAATTGTTATTTTAATTCAGTTTTTCCTAGCAGGGGCGGATTTAGGGGGGGGGGGGGGGCTGGGGTGAATGGGCGGACGCCTCCCCCCCTCAGGGATTCGACCCCCTGCCGACCCAAAGGGTCCCCCCTTTGATACTTTTTCAGAAATCTATTTTTGGCCGACCGACCCTAAATTTTTCTACAGGCGCCTTGGGCGCCAATATATACTAACTTTGAGGGGGATCGCGCGCCAAAAAAACGCGATTTTTTTGTCAAATTTTTCAAAAAGTGCCCAAAAACGGCTTTTTTGACTGTTTTTTCAAAAATTTGCCTGCGGCGCAGAAAGTTTCGCCTAAATAGGGGCAAAACAGTGCTTGATGAGAGCTCGAAAAATCAATTTGGTCGACCTAAAAAAAAGGTCGTCAAAATTTTGGAAAATTTTTTTAAAATCCGCCCCCCCCCCCCCCCCCCCTCGAGAAAATCCTAGATCCGCCCCTGTTTCCCAGTATCAATTTTTAGAATTTACATGAACCAAAGATGAAGCATTTTCTTCAATATAAAACTTTGAAGAGGCGAAATTTAATTTGCTGCAAAATCTCATCCAAAAGATTAAAGAAATAGATCAACATCATCAAGCCACAGGTCATCTCGTTCTCGCAATGAGGTTTCATTTAGTTGTATATAAATGGAGTTTTGCAGTAAATGGACTCAATGTTCCAAATGAACTGTTTTTTATCGTGACAGATCTTCAATCGTTATGAAAAAAAATTAAGCTGAAACTTAGAAAAAAATACAATAGACAGGATCAATAGTTGCAGATACAGGTTTATTACTTTTATTGAGATGCAGTTAACAGCTTCGAAATTATACTTATTGAGAGGGGCTTACGCTCATGAAATTCTTTTATTCTTTTTTTTCTTACTACGATGGAGTTTCATTGATCTAACCAGATTATTTAACACCTGACTGTGTCATTCTGCACTAAGAATATCAGCATTATATCCCCATTTCACAGAGCGGTGGTGCTTTCTTCTCCTGGTTTCTGGGGTGAACATCAGTTATGATTCGTCTCGTGAATTTTTTTTTCTCTAGAAAATATGTATATATTGACCAAAAATAAACACAAAAACAAAAACAAAAAAAAACAACCAAAACTAAAGACGAAATTAATTTTAGAGAAAAGCAAGGTTTAAGGTTTTTGTTGATTTGAAAAAACTGGTAGATAGGAGAGCAAATTTTACTAAGCGCTCAATGCTGGTTGAATGCTTAGTAATTTTATCCTAAATTATAAGTCTCACCTTAGATCGTCAAATTGTCTTGACAAAAAGTGGAGTAGAAACAATAGTTAGAAAAGGTATGAATTAATTAGTTGGTTAGATACAGAGCACTGGGTTATTAGACTATATAAATGAATCGAACAGCTTAAAGAAATATACCTATGAGGGGAGGTTGAGCTAATCTTATTTTGTTCATCAATATTTTATCTTCTTACTAAGGTCGGTGGCTGATTAGTATGTATGGTTGCCCTTGATGTTTGTCCAAGTCAGCACTTCTGGTTGGGTCGTCTGAATCGTCTTGCCGTAGTCCTTTGGGTACTTGTAGTCCAGACTTCCTCGGGGGTGCGTATCTCGATTATCTCGATTTATAATTTTTCAAATCAAACTTAAGATGAGAATTTATTCTCTTTTTATAAATGAAAAGGGCTAGATTAATTTTAGTGTTAGGGCAGAAAAGAAAAATTATTTATTTTTAAAAGATCTGACTGAAGAGAAATGACTTGCTGCTGACTGAGCAAAATGAAACACTGAAGATTTCAGGCCAGTCCTTTTGCTCATAAGCATAAACCGGCGGCTGATTCAATCTTTAATTATTCAGGTTTCACCTGCTCCTTTGTTCTCCTTTTTTAATAAGGGAATTTTCAACTAGTTTTTATTTGATTTTTTCAAATCAAATATCTTCAACTTATTAGTCCCCTTTGATAAAAACCGCAGCCTTCAGTTTGTCTTATTAAAAATTCATATTACTCTCTCTGATGCATCATATTGCAGGTGCACCTCTGCTTAATCAAAGCAAGGAGAATTTCAGTGCAGCCGGCAAGACTGCTAAATATTTATCCAGTTTGTTTCAAGTTAAGTTAAAAGGGACGTATTAATAATCGCCGCCCTTTTAAAATATTGAGCATGAAAAAATGAGAAAAATTGGACAAGTATTTAAAAAGGAGTGGATTTTTAAAACAAGATTTTATAGTCCTAATAAGAGTAAATCAGTCAATATCTGATTTAGTGAAAAGAGGCTTTAATTTAAATGGCACGCTCCAATTAGGAATTGGGTCGTTAAATAAACAATTAAGACAATGGTCTTTTGTGTGTGTAGTATTTCGCAATACTACAACTCACCCCTTTTTTTTAGAAAATTAAGCTGTTCGATTCTTACAGTTACCATGGTGAAAATTTAAACACTTTAATGGTTAAATACTATAGTTAAAAAATTTAAAGAGAACATCAAACGAAAAAGTTATAAAGATAAGTTAGATTTTATCTAGAGCTTCCTTCCGGATTCAAGCTCCACATTGTATGATCTGAGGATCGCTATCTTCCTCTGTGAAGCCTCAAGTTTTTGTTGCAACTTCACGATTTTCTTCTTTTTAATTTTGTTTTTGATTCGTAGTCTGCTCATTCCGTCCGTAAGTTGTTGAATGTCGTCCTGTTCTTCCTGTCTGTTTTTTACATGGTTCGGAAAAGCAGTTATTCCCTCGAACGGAATGGTGACTTGCGTGCCTCCTGCCTTGAGGATGTAGCCGTGTTCCTCCCTCTTCTTTAATTTCCAGAAGTTGTTTTCGTTCTTTATAACCCCTTCTGGCTGGGTTATGAAGTCGATAGGCATCATCGCCTTTTCCATTGTCGTTGAGTTAACGACTTCAATGAACGATGGCAGTTTCCATCTGTTAAAATTTTCCTTTATTGAGTACTTTAAACTCGTTATATATTTTGGATTTTCCGTATCCAATTTGGTTTCTCTGCACTTCTGCAGCTCCAATCTTTGGGTTAAACTGGGAAAGTTGCGAGGGTTATTATTTAACCCGTCGTCTATTGACAAAGATTGAACTGCTAGAGGTTTCCGTTGTTTCTTCCTGAGGGGCAGCTTTCTTTTGAACTCCTCTGGTGCTGGGTCTGCGTTTCTGCAATTCCAGTTTAAAATTGGGTCGTATTCCATTTTGCTAAACATCAATATAAAATGACCAAATATTCAAAATCCCGAATTACATTCGGATATTAAAGCTAATTATCAAATGTTTGAACGATGAAGGACAAAGTGTAAAATTGTATATATATATATAAAAGGTGGAAAATATATTCTTGTGGTTTCACACAAACCCACCACGGAAAACAAATGAAGAAAGACGATCATGGTGTTTATTAACCACAGGAATACAAATCAAGAAAGACGATCATGGTGTTTATTAACCACAGGAATAAAGCACTTTACAACACTGAGTTAAGCTCAGATATTAAACTTATGTAGTTAAAGTAAAAAATGGAAATTTGGGCATTAATTAACCCCTAATCTTAAATGTATGTCCACCTGGGGTCATCCACAGGCTTACCATGGGGTCCCCTTTTATAGGTAAAAGGGACTAGAAAAAACCGGGGGGGTAAATAGTATATAATATAGCATGTGTAAAAGAGATTTTTGTGTTAATTGTTATTTAAAAAAGGTTTATAAATTGTGAGCTGATTACTGAAGTCTATAGATCTTACCAAATGTAGGAAGGTAGAGGAATCGTATATGGACATCGTAAAGTGTGGAGGATTAATTCCAGGGGTCGGAAAAATCACAAGGGATGTGGCATAAGGGACAAAATTGTGCCGTATTTGGGAGCCATCTTGTACAAATAATGATACCTTGATGGCAATCAGTAAGATGTTGATAGCTTGCCATACATTGGGTTTGGGTATTTCCCCAATTTGCGCTTTTAATCATTTTTTCGCATAAACAACAAGGGGAGTAATATGAAAGTGATTGGGTATAATTTGGGACTTGGCAAATGGGGCATAAAATCTGTCCATATTTAGAAAAATGGGCTACAATTTGGTCATGACAGTCTATACAGATAAATTGTAGTGGATGATGTGGCTCGTTATGATGTTGTTTCTTGAATTTGAATTTTGGTAAGTAGCAAATTGGGCATTCAAGAGTGGGTTGTTCAATGGTTTTTCGGAAGTACTGTAAAATGGGTTGAGAAACATAAAGAAAACTTTGGAAATAAAAATAACAAGCTTGAAAAATTTTACATATAAAAGCTGGTAAAGTTATCTGAATCATCTTTTTTAAAGAAGGAAAAATTAAAAAATAATTCGATTGGAGGTTTGGAAATTTATGTCGATAACATCTTCGTCATTGTTGAATGCATTTAAGACAATATTAAAAAATCTACTGCTGCTTTTGACAGTAAATTTTTCTTCATCGTGGAAGCCAGGACTATAACGTTGGCAAAAAATATCCAACTGCTGTTGATCGGGATGAATATAAATACGGTTTGTGCGCGCTTGGTAACCGTCAACTTCGACGAGGAGATTTTAATCAAGGACAAAATCAATGTCCATTACCAAGCAGAACATTTTGCGACCTCCTAAACAAACAGCATAATTGTTTATTCCTTTTTTTATTGCCTTTATAGGTGAGACATTTGTTAATTTGTTCGAAATTTAATACGTGAACATCCTGGTGGCATATTTGGCATAAGAATTTGTCAAAAATTAAGTTAGTTTTGGATTTGAGAGTCATGTAGCATTCATTACAAATAAAATAAAATGGTTGTGGATACTTTCTTTTGCGAAGTTTTCTTAATTGAAGGGTTGTTTTCAATTCTTGACAAACAGGGCATTCGTTTGCCATTGTATAAAAAGACGTTATGCCCAAAACTCATCAAAGGCAATTTTGGAAAAACAGATAGGGCAGATGTTTTTACATTTCTCAATGCAGTTATTGCATACAGTAATATAAGGGTGCTTAACTATCATATGTTCACCTTTTCGTTTGTTTCTGGATAACACTAATTGGTTGCAGATATTACAGACATCGTATTCTGTCATATTAATTACATGAATAATCTGCCTGCAAATGGGGCAAGGAATTTTTGCGAATGGTGTACTAGCTCTTAGCTTGAGTTTATTATAACAATTAACGCAAACTAAATGTGGTGGCTGTGGAGGTAAATTTTTGTGTAATTTTTTCTTTTGATTGCAAATTTCCAAACATATAGGACATTCAGTTGTCATTCTCACTGCTCATTCAATCTGGTCTAGATCGCAGGGAATGGGAAATGTTAGGCTATTTGCAAGACATAGTATTAAATGCCAGTATTTATTGCTTGGTTTAATAATGGTGCTGTGTAGTTCGCCATTATAAAGCGTTTCGAAATGAATTATAAAAATGGGGATTATTTTGAAATTTTCTGCTAGTATGAAGCAGCGTTGGAAACCTTTAATTTGGACGAAGGTTCCTTCGTAAAAAATTATCATTCTAGTCTAATGTACAATGTTCACATTCAATATTGGTAGGACAAAACTCTCGGTGATCAGATACAAAAAGAAAGAATGGCCAATATCGGGAAGTGGGGTAAATACTAAGTTCCTCAAAAGTACCTGTTTCGATGTATCGAACATTAACTATCATGTAAACTTGTAAATGTGGTTGTAATTCAAATGTTTTCTTTATATGAATAACTGAAACTGGTTCTAATTAGAGAAAATAGGTGGATTTAGAAAAAATTCTGCATTTGTGTCAAAAGCAAGAAAATGACTTAGTTCAAGGAAATTAGGGTGATTTCCTGGAACTGTGATTGTAGTTAATATACTGGAGTTAACCTTACTCACATGTAAAAGATAAAAGTTTTCAGAGTGTTTCTCTACTCCAATAAGTGAGTAACGTAGGTTTGGTAACCGGATAAATAGATTACGAGAGGTTAGTGAGATCATTTGAATGGAAATCGCTTATGTCTTTTGGCAGATGACTTAAGCAAGTATTCGACAAAACTAGGAAAAAATTCCAATATGGCGAGTTGTGAAAGACTTTAATTGTTCCGTCTTCCCACGTGTTACAATAATCGAAATATAAGATAAGTTTTGGACAATATGAACCGTTACAGGCGTCGAAGGATTTTTCTATTTAGTAAAGGAGTACGTGACGATTGTTGTGTTTAAATAACATGGGTTTATATTTAATTATTTTTATCACAAAAAATAATTTCTTCACAAGCAGTTTCGATTATGGCTGAGTTTTTATACTTTAAGATGTCAAGAATATCTTTGTATCTAGGATTGGTTTCCTTCACGATAATATCGTAATTTTGATTATGGTGAAAGTCGATGATAATTAAGTGTAAATGGTTATCAATTGCTACGGATGGTAAAATTGCTGTTGTGACTCGGGAATAGAATTTCTTTGGGAAATGAGGACAAGATATGATTAAACAGAAATTTTCATTTAGTGTGTCAAGGAACATTTATTTTTCTCCAAATTTTAAATTTGGAAAGTATCCATTCAATTTTGTTGTTTCTGGTTTAATACTTATACACAGAAGTGAATTCCTTCGAAATCGGTAATGACGACTGCTGAGCTATTTCCTTCCAGTAAAGAACAAATATAATCATATTTTTTGTTTGAAGAGTCAATTTCAATTTCTTGAACAGTTTCCTCAGGATAAGTTATTATCATAAGGTGAATGCAATCATTTGGTTTGGTTTCTGGTAATCTTGCTGATGCTATTAATGCTGGTAGTTTGTTTGCATAACCTGGGAGTTGAATTAATAAACGAATGTCTCGATCCAAAGTTCCTACCAACATTTGAATGTTTGTGTTCAAGTAAATTCTTTGTATCGTGGTATTTCACACACAAAAATGAACTCCTTCTGAAGTAATTTTTATGATAGCAGATTCGTTACTTTGAAGAAACGAACAGATATAATTATATTTGGGATTCGATGATTCAATGACAGCTTCATGAATCACTTTTCCTGGGTAAACAATTAGCATGAGGCGTATAAAATTATTGGTTCCTGGTTGAGGCAAGTCAACAGCTGCTATTCGTGTAAACAGTTTATTTGTAAGTGTGGGAAATTGAATCAATAAAAGAACTTGTCTGTCTAGTATATCGACTAGCATTTAGTCAATGGGGATGCACAGTTTTCTTGAGGGCATTCTGAAATAGAAAACTGTTGCTTAGATTGGTGTTATAGTGTTGTTGTTGGTGGTTGGATGAGGGATTGTTGTGCTAGAGATCGTTCCTTTTACACTGTTCCGTACTAAATGTTCATTTTGGTTATTTAGGTCTGGGTATAAACCAGGTTCGTTTCGCGAATCTGGTGACATTAAGGGTACTGCAGGCTCATTTCGCTCTACCATAGGTATTGAAGCAGTGCTTTCTTGGTAAATATTTTGATTTTGATGTTGTTGTCGTATTTGTTTTTGTCTTGAGTTTCGCAAATCTGATGATTCAAGATTGGAGTTTTCGTTTGAGAAAATAGAAGTAAAAACTGATAGAACGAAAAGGTTATACGTGGCACCTAATATTATCTTCCAGAAGCTCATAGTACGATTTGTTAGCTTATTAATTTCCAAAGCTTTAATAATTGTTACTATTATTTCTAGCAGGAATTTGAGAAAAAGAAAACAGGCAAAATAAATTCCGATTTTTTCTAGGAAAAAAGCAACAAAACCGAATGTTCCGATGAAACTATTCATGAAAAATCCTGGTGAGAGCAGAGAATCTAGATAAATTTTTTGGTTTAAACCCATTGCAGCGGTTAAAGCGTCGGAATTTGCATAATCCATGTGGCCATTTTGGAGAACAGTTCTTGTAATTTTTTTGAGAATGGATGTTGATGCTGTGTTATGAATAATGTTATCCCAAAAAGCTTTTAATTGTTTTGGGGTATACAAGCCTGCGCGTCGCGAATCGTATACGGGAAATTCCGTAATATGGCCTATATCTTGTGGAGCGAACATTAAAGGAGTCTTGAAAGGTATTGGAGCCGGCATTAATTGGTACCAAGATAATTTATCATCTAAATCAAGTTGAAAGGCATTTTTGTAGCCACCAACGCAATGTATTTCGTTGGCAAAAGGAAAAGTTTGGCGGGTAATAGGGTCGAGAAACATTGTTCGCCCATTGTAAAAGATCGGTATTCGATCAAAGCATTTTTCGAGAACTTTAAGAGGTGAAACTTTTTTAGGGCAGTGATACAGCCAGCCAACTGCTCCATCGGTGTCGAAAAACATAGAGCGGTTGCCGGTTAACATGTATCCTGCAAGCCTGGTATTTTGTAAAGCTAACATCATTATTGTTAGAATTTGTGTTCTTTCGAGTTCACATTGATTCTGTAATAATGTCATTTCAGAATGCCTGAGTTGTTTAGCATTAAAGTACATTATGTAATCTAACTTTGCGCCCAGATGAAGTTCGTAATCAATTTCATCGGTACCTACATGGCGCCAAAGAGGATCCCGATTTTTATTGTTACGTTCATCATGGAGGAATGAAAAATTACCTGATCCCAGAGGTTAGTTCAAAGGTTTCACTCTTATTTGATCGTTCTCATTTATTTGCATTTGATAGTAATTTCTATCATCGTGTCGTATGTTGCTGGATTTACCAGTGTTCATATCAAAACCGCCTGAATAAGAAATAAACAAGGACTCAAAATTTGTTTTATATAATGCTCCTGGCCTGCTGCAGACTTCTTGCTGCTTGTTGTAAATGCGAATTTTGAGGTCTAAGCCATTGGGTGCCGATCCCTCACTCATTATATGATATTGAGGGTGGTCCAACTTATTAGCGTACTTGACCATTTTGTGAAAACACTTGAGAAAACAATTTTGTGACTACGCAATTTTCGGGCATGTCCCAAGTGTAAGCATAAGGGTCTAAGGATGTTGATTCGCATCCGCCTTCGAGTACTGTGCATGGTAATGGGATACCGTAAGGATTTTGTACTTGTTTTGTTTCTAGATTTACTTTGAGTTGAACTTTTTGCATGTGCGTTTCGTAGCTATAGTGTTTGATTTGTCCCCTATTCTTGCATGCTGTCGAACTGTCGCCTTCTAATGATGTTCCTTCATTTCTGTGTTGTAAAATACTTTCATCCATTTTTATAATTAGTTCATGGGTGTATCCATCTTCATTCACTGTAATTTTGTTGTTCTTTGCTGCTTTTTTGCAATCTTCTGGTGGTATAATAATTTCATAGGTTATCATGTTCATATTGTGAACGATGGAAGAATGTGCCCACATTCCGCAATTATAACGAATGGGAAATGTTTTAATTTTACACATAACTGCGTTCACGTATGTTCTATAAGACCGTTGATATACGCTAATTGTGCTATCGGTAGTGTAAAGGTTTTCTGGGCTAACTTTACAGGGGGCCACTTGATTTAAAGCATACATTTTATTTTCCTGCATGCTTGAACAATCATAGTGAGTAACTTTGAGAGAATTCGATACGTTTTCCAAATCATCATTCTGTAGAATGACAAGAGGTATAAATGTTGAAAGTAGAATAGTAAATTTCATCATTATCGCGAAGTTGCTAAAAATTAGCAATAGTAAATTTTTTTGGTTGGTTTTTATTGAAAGAAACCATTGTTTTTTAAAAAATTGTTTAGTTTGATTGACCATTACGTGTGGGATCATAGTTTGAATAATCTTTTGTATTCAAATTGGTGACCCGGAGATTACAAAATGAGTTTTTAGCTAGTGAAGACTATTAGAGATTCCTTAGTTGAATCCTGCTTGGTAGAAGCTGGGTTGTCGCCGATGTCTCTGAATTCTTTCATTTGTCGAGCCCGTTTGAACAGATGTCTGTCCGTTTTGGGGGTGGTGTGTTGATGTAGATGGTATATATGACAATTCATCGAAATTATTACCATTCCTATCGTTTGGATAAAGAGGTGTTGAGGTTAACCTTCTCTGAGCTAATCCTGGTGTATGTGGCATTTGTATAGTTTCTGTGTTGTGCTCTTGAAATCCTGAGTCGATATTCGTTAAGGTTTTTTCTTGCTCAGTTTCATGTAGTTCTATATTATTTTCTCGTCTATGATGTGTTTCGACAGGTAAATATTCTGATGAACCCATTGGGTTTTGAAATGATTTGTTGGTTAGTGGTGTATTGACAATTTTATTCCTTGATTTCATTAGGTTTTCATAGAATGGTTTGTAGGACTGGTCTTTTAAAACATCGTCATTTACCAGTTCCTTTGCTTTTTCTTCAATGGGAAAGTATTCAATTAGATGGTTTCTATGAGCTGTCTTTTTTATAGTTTGATCTGAATCTAATTGTATTTCATAGTTTACATTCGTTACTTTATTTGTTACCGTATATGGGCCTGATCGTAGTTCTTGTAATTTTTTTGATTTGCCATCTTCTATGGAATGGTTTTCCATCAGTACTTTTTGACCTACTTCTAAGGGTTTTCCTAATTTATATTTATTTCGATATTTGTGGATTTTGGCGTTGTTTTCAAGACTTTTCTTGTAAGCTGTATTATAGATGTATTTAAATTGGTTCTCTCTGATAAGTAGTGAAGTGTTAATTTTTGGTTTTAATAATGGTTGTATAGCCTTATTTGATGATGTTTGTAAAGAATGTCTGTGTAATGGAAGATTAGCACAGAATTCAGAGTTGCACGTTAATTCTGAATTTCGGAGTAATCCTAGTTTTAAAGAGATTGGTATTTGAGGTTTTTGTCCGAAAACAATTTCGTATGGTGTTAATCCAGTACTTGCGATGATAGTGGTGTTATGAGCGAAAGCGAATTTCGCAGCTAGATTACTCCAATTTCCCTTTGCTTGATCAAAGAAAATTCTAAAATGTGTTCCTAGATGTTTGTTTTGTATTTCCACTTTACCATTTGTCCATGGTGAATATGCGGTTCTGGGAGCATGTGTTATTCCTAGTTCATGAAGCCAACTAGTAAAATCTTCGTTCATGAAAGCTGTTCCTTTATCATAAACTAGTTTTTGTGGAATACCAAATGTGAGAATAAATTTTTCTAAAGTTTTTATTGTTTCAAATGCGGTAGTGTTAGCTACTGGATATACTTGGAGGAATCGAGAAAATGAATCTACTACAACTAAACAATGTTTCTTTCCGTTTGATGTAGGATTAATTGGTCCCTTATGATCTATGTGTACAGTATGAAACGGGAAAGGTACTGTATCCGTCCATTGTTCTAACGGTGCTTGGTTAAGATCGTGACGTTTGTGTTTATTTTTTTGACAGTCAAGACATCCTGCTATTAACTGGGTTATCCATTTATACATGCCTGGCCAAAAGAAAAATCGTTTTATATTCGCAATGGTTTTGTCTTTTCCTACATGACCTGCTAAATGATCTGTATGTGCCAATTCAAATGTTTTTATAAAAAGTGACATAGGTACACAAATTTTAATTTCTTTTACTTCGGGATTATCTGATGCTTGTTCAATGCAAAGAATATTTCCTATTAATAGTAAAGTTTCAAATTTGTTTAGATATGAAGATAAAGCTCTTGATTGTCTATAGTGTATATTTTTTGAGTCTTTGTTTTTGTTTCTTACTAATTCTTTTACGATTTTTATGACTGCGTCGGTGTCTTGTTCTTTGGCAATAGGTTCTGTGTTTAAATCTATATTTTTTCCTAGGTCGTTGAAACTATTAAATATCTGAGTAAGGTTATCCTTGTTTGTAAGTGTTTCGTTAGGCAGTTTGGTTGCAAGTTTTTTGTTTTCTAGTTTATTGGTTAATTGTTCACATAATGCAATTTCATCGTTTAGTAAACATTCTTGGATTATCTCATCTTGTTCATTAATCGTTTCAAAATATAAGAGGTCGGACTGGTCTTCAATATCGTAATTTGACATATAATCCCCAAATTGGGTTGGGTTGGTGTTCAATTCGAAGGACAATTCGGAGTAGATATGATCTGATTCTTCGTCACTTGCATTATTATTTGGTACTTTGTTTTGAATCATTCTAACTTGGTTGATAGCTGAACCTTGTATAAAGCAAGAACTTATATCAGTTAGTGAGCAAATTTGTTCTTTTTTTGTTTCTTTGGGTATTTTGATTAATTTGTCGTTATTTATTTTGAATCTAGTTACACCATTCTTATCTTGTTTAATAACAGGAAAAAATTCATCGCTGGGTCCTTTTTCGGTATCATGTACTATGAAGTATTTTTCTTCGTAGCCATTTTTGTCGTAAAATAAAATGTCTTTGGGAATTTTTTTATGTTTAAGTTGGTGTTTGTCTAAATCTTTAGTTGTTACATTTCTGCTTAAAATATCTGGGAATGCTAGGTTTTTTCCTTCGGTCCAAATAATTTTTAAATTTTGGAATTGTGATATAACCAATTGATATCTAAAGTATCTATGGGAGAGTTTACCTCTTCTTCCCCAAAGGTAAATCAAAGCTTCGTGATCAGTATAGAGATATATTGGATGTGGTGAACCTAATAAATAGTGTTCGTATGTTTGTAGAGCTGATACAACACCGCAAAGCTCTCTAGCTGTTGTTGACATTTTTTGTTCCTCTTTGTTATATACTCTTGAATTAAAGGATATAATACGTTTTCCTTCTGGGAATTCTTGTACCAATATTGAACCTATTCCTATTGATGATGAGTCTACGTGTACATGGAAAAGATATCTTGTGTCTGGTATTGCTAAGATTGTATCGGCGCTAATTCTTTCTTTTATTTCGTTATATAATTTTTCCTGATTTTGTGTCCATTTAAAAACTGTATCATTTCGTATCAAATCATAGAAAGGTTTTGACTCTACATGTAAGTTCTTTATATACATACTATAAAATCCTAAACAACCTAACACTCTCATTACATCTCTTTTGTTCTCTGGCGATTTCAATGCTTTGAGATCATCTACCTTTTTCTTGACTGGTTATATGCCATTTTTACTTATTACATGTCCTAAAAATTGTACTCTTCTCAAAAAAAATTTTGTCTTTTCTGGTTGAGCTTTTAATCCTGATTTTCTTAATAAGTCATGGTATGTAGCAATGATGTCGAACATTTCTTCTACAGTTTGTGCTTGCATTATTGTATCGTCTATATAGGTTACTGCTTGATTTCTTTTTATTAAGGGTGCAAAATGTATTGTCATTATTCTACTGAAGAAATTTGGTAGACCACATAATCCGTAAAAACCTCGTTTAAAAGTATATTGTTTTGATCCAATTACAAAGCTTGTTAATTGTTGTGTTTCTTCTGTTAAAGGTACTTGATTATATGCTGAGCATAAATCACTCGTGGTGAAGAAATTTCCTTTTAGCTTAGTGATGAGCGATCCTATTGGTTCTAATGGCCATGAATAACGACTTAAGTCAGTTATTGAGTTCAGGTATCTCGCATCGATAACGAGCTTGACTATGTTCCCTTTTGGAAGTATTATAATTGGATTTATAAATTCTGATCCCAGACTTTGTTTAGTCTATACAGAGTTTGGTAAAAACTTTACGTGGAATTTTTGCTTTATTATTCCTACGTTGTATTTATGTTGTGAATATACGTCTTTATTCTGTAATAGCATATTCATTAGGTCTTGTAATTGATTTTGGTCTATATCAGAGTGAGTAAAGTCAAACTTTTTTAGAAACTCTTGTTTTGTCTTGTCAAACTTTTTCTGGATTTCATGAATTTGTATATTTGTAAAATGTGGTTGGGAGTTTAGTTCAGATTTCGGTTTCAGGTCCTTCAATTCCTTGCTGAAATCTGTTTCTAGTTCGTATTTATTTGTATAATCTAGTTCTTTTTGTTTCAAAAGTTCCTTGTTTTTCTTTTTTGAATTTTTATGATTTTCACCAATTGTTGCATTTTTGAAAAACAGTTGATCTTTTGATTGCTCGCTTACATAAAAAATATGATCTAGATGTTCGTTTTTGTTGAACAAAACTTCCATAAAAGCTATATTGTCTGCGACGCTGTATATTGTTTTTGAATCAGTTTCAATGTCTTCGAAAGTTTGTCCAATTGAGCCTTTGGATATAATGACCTTCGATTCTTTAGGGTTGTTTAACATTATAGGTAACGTTTTCTCGTCATGGTTACAATAGGTGTTATAAGTATATATTCCTTTTTGTTGTAGATCCTTATCTAGTTTGAACGATGTTCCCTTTTTGAAAACTTTGTCAGCTGGGGATATTGAAATGACACGAGTTAATTCTGGTGCTTAAGTTATAGTTTGGTCTAAAAGTACATTCTGATAACATCTTATAAATGGATAGCTTTTGCTTTTTATATTACTGATAGCGACTGATACTCCTGGGTACATTTTGAGTTGTAGTTTCGGTGTTGAAAAGTCGATCGATTTTGTTGAATTAGAGAGGAAATCCATACCTAATATATTAAGTTTACATCCGTCCTTGGCCGCAACCCATGCTCGAATTTTTACAAAATAATCACCTTTACTGTCAAAACTAGCGTTAAAATTTGTATATCCTAAGAGTTTGAGTTTTTGTCCATTAACAGCAAATGTTTTGGATTGTGCTTTAGTAAGTGTCAACTTTTGTATTTTTGCGTATTCTAAATAGGTATCATAATTTAACAGTGAACAAGTTGCTCCAGTATCTACTAAAAATTGGGTTTCAATTTTTGTCTCCGACGGGATGTTGATATAGATTAATATACATTTGTGACTTTTTATCTTGCGGAGACTGTTCTAGTTTAAAGTAAGTTCCTCGCCTTTGTCATCGCTGTAATACCCATGGATTTTATTCTCACTAAATTGTACTTTAGGGTTTCTGTCTCGACTATTTTCTCTGGAGGATGGTTTTGAATCACCTAGGGATCTTGCTTGATTATTGTAGGATGGGAATTTATTTTCGTGAGGTCTGTTTTGGTATCGCGTTCGATAATTGTCTTGTGAAAATGATCTTCTATTTCGATCGGGTATAGAATTGCTTCTGCTCCTATTTTGATTATAGTTGTTTGAGGCTGTGTTGTAAGTATTATAACGATTTGGGTTATTTTGATTGTTAAATCTATTATTGAAATTTCTATCTCTTGATCCAAAACTTTGAGATCGAGATCTATCGAAACTATTTGTTCTGTTATTGAACTGTCTAGGATACGGAGAATATGGTCTGTTATTGTTATTTCGCTGATTATAGCCATTGTATCGATTGTTATAACTATTTTCTTCTCGAGGCCTAGATCTCCTATTATAATTGTCTGAGAATTTTTCACGATACTGAGGTGGTTTTCTGTTTTGATCTTTGTGGTCTCTATATTTAAAACAAATACTGATAGTATGACCTGACCTACGACACCATTTACAAAATCGGGTATGGTTTTGTTTATTTTTGGGTTCATTTGGATTATAGGCTGCATTTATTTTATGATCTTTCATTAGTCCTGTTAACTCTTTAAGCTGATCCTTTATTCCTTCTATCTCCAACTTATTATCAACACTACTTGAGGCTGTTCCAGTAAACTCACTACTTACTGCAAAACTTAAGTCTTTTGTTGCAATATGATCTTTTAATTGTTGCCATGTTGCGGGTGGATTCTCAATTAGGAATTGATGAGCCTTTTGTTTCAAGCCTGGCGGGCTTAAGCCGCGTACAAAGAATTCCATTTTCTTTGCTGTTCTTTGATCATCATTAAAAGTTGGATTAGGCCATCCACGGTCTACTGCGGTGCTTAATCTATGTATGTAGCTTTTAATGAATTCATCAGGTTGTCTTTTTATGTTTTCTGCTTCTATTCGTCTCCTATACTTATCTTTATCATCAGTGAATCTATCTATGAATTGATCTCTTATATCATTCCAAGGTAAGTTTGCTGCTAATCCCTGATACCATTGAGCGGCTGGACCTCTTAATATTGAACCAAATAAGGCTCTTTGTCTGTTATCGTATGCGTCTTGTTCGTCACCTGCATCTCCTGGTCTAGTGCCTAGGGAAAATGCTATCTTTTTCTCTACTATATCAAGAAAATCTCTTGCATCTTCATTCGGATCTAAGCCGGTAAACTTTTCGAGAGCTAAATCTGGGTATGCTACTACGTTTGCCATCTTTGTTTAATTCACTCAATGTTTTGTTAACAATATATAAAGGGTTTGGATGTGTTGTGTACTGATCAATTGTTCGGACTGAAATAATTGTATTTAAGTTACAATGAAGTTTGCTGGGTTCAATGAATACGAATTTTTGTTAGATAGATCAATAGTGCTATGGGGCTGATTAAGTTTTTTAAGATGGAAGTTATTTCTGGGGTATTGCTGCTGGAAAGAATGGTTAATTCGTGAATATTTTTGTGTGGGTGTTTGGACAAAATTGTGATTTGATCTTTTTGGATATTGGTGATATACCAAATAATTTTTGTGGATCTATTTTTCAATTTTAGTTTTAAATTAAATGCTGTTGTATTTACTTGATAAAAGTTGGTCATAGCATTTTACATCCTTTTAGGGACATAAATATTTATCTAGGGAATGATAAACAATATAAAAAATATTTAAATTTTTCTTATGAACTTGTTATTATTTTTAATTTTTGTTAAGGAAAATTTTGTGTTTTTAAATAAAAATGATTAAAATGGAAGTAGTTTTGTGCTTGGGTATATTATGATATCAGAAAGCACTCGGGAGTGAAGCAATTAATCGCTCTTTCGGTATACAAATTATGTTAATTGGTATTTTTATTTGCTGAAGAATTGTGTCAATTTCTGGAGTATATCGACGAAAGAAGACGTATAATTCGTGTTTATCTTCGTTAGGGTGTTTTGCTAATATACTAATATGATTTTTTTCAGTGTTAGTGATATACCATATGATGTTAGAGACTTTATTTCCTAATTTGAGCTTTAAATTTATTGTACTGACGTCAATTTTAAAATGTGTTGACATTAATTTCACGATGTTCGTTTTCTTTTTCTTAAGCCAAGTTGTACTATTTGATTAGTATGTCTTAGAGTAACGAAAACCTCTTAGGAATTTTTGAATATTAACAAAGGTTATTAATAATAAGATAAGGAAATAAAAATTTTCTTTGGAAAAAAAAAATTTTTCTAAAATTTTTTCTAAGTTTTTCAAGTTTTTTATTTGCTGATTCCTTAACTGAAACCTAAAACTTTGTTCAAGTGAAGTTTTGTTGATGCTATGGTATGGTTAACAATATAACGATATGCCTTTATTGGTTATTATTGGTTCAAAACTTAATTTTTTTGTTAAAAATTTATAGAAAATTTTCTGACTGAAACGATAATCTGAAACCTGAAACTATGGTAGCTGAAGTTGAGTTTTTTTTTAACCTTAAAATTTTCTATACGCTTTATTATATCTGGTTTTCGCATTATCTTGCAAAAAAATTCGAGAAAACCGAATCTTTTGATATCTTAAACTTAGTTTTTGAAAACTCAAACCTGAAACTCTTAAACTCTCTCAAACTCGGTGCATGAAAATAAAAAGTTGGTTTTTGATAGCTGGTCTAGTGTAAATTGGAATTTTGAACAGGTTTGTAACTTCAAAATCAAAAATTTGTTTGCGGAAACCTAAGTTTTTGCGGCTGAAACTATGATTTCTAGAACTGAAACTATGGTTTGACCACTTGGTTTTAGAGTTTTGAGATTGAAAATTTAGGTTGGTCTCTCTAATATATTTCTATTCCAGCAATAAAATTGCCAAAATGATGAAAATTTTAGCTTAAAACGACGATTTTAGTTTTCTGAAACTATAAGTTTGAGGGCTCAAACTAACACCTTCTAGAAGTTTTTTGAGTTTAAAAATTTGTTAGTGCATTAAAGATTCTTATTATCTTTCAATATTTCACAAAAATTTTTCTCGGGAAGCAAGATTTTTGGCTCTGAAACCAAAAACACCAATTCTGAAACGTACGTTTCAGCCTTAGGAACCAAAATTTAAAATTGGTTTGATGGGTTTTAACACCGTTAGTTTTCTTTAGAAAGTCAAAATTCGGCGTTCGGAGCTCAATTTTGAGACCAAAAACTCAATTTTTGTGTTCTGAAACCTGAAACTAACAAAAGCGTACCATTTAAGACTAGGTTTTTGACTTATGGTATCCAAATTTGGGTTTGACTAGTTCAACTTTTGCTGTTTTACCCGAATCCGTTTACAGAAACTTGAAATTTTGACCGGAAACTATACTTATTTTAACTGAAACGTTTGGACCTATAACTGAAACCTAGACTGAAACCAAAAATTTTGGCTAGTAAAAATCAATTTTTTAGTGTTTATGCTATCATATGAAACCTATTTTATCAATATAAAGTGGATGTGTCAGTGTTTTAAACTTAGTTTTTGTTGTGAAACCTGATATTTTTGTGCTGAAACTAAAACTTGGTGTTTGGTGTTATGTGGTTAACGTTTAAGATTGGTTTTAGTGCGTAATCTTATTGTTAATTAGGTGTATATTTAAACTGTGTCAAAAAAAACTAATGATTTATCAAAAAACACTCAAATCCGTTCCTTCCTTTTTGGTTTTTGTTATTTTCTTCCTTAGTTTCAGTAATTGGTAGCTTTACTGATGGATGATTTAGGTTTAAGTTACGTTAAGGTGGTTAGAATTTAAATGAGTTTAAGAAAATTTGTGGATAAGCCTCGAGAATTGATGAAGGATTAGGATAAATAGCAACAACCGTGGATGGTTTGAGATAATGTGATGAAGAATTCAATTTATCATACAATTTAGGGTACTCTTAGATCGCACATATGACCACTTAACCCCCTCGAAAAAATAAATGAAGATATTTAATAAGTTTTTGAGCACTTTAGTTTAATACAGAATTTCGTTAATTTTAGTGATGATAACTTTAAACTGAAGTTTCGGCAAAACTTTAGTGGATTACTGGACAAAACGGGTATATCTTACTAGCGGACTTAGGCAGAGAACGATTCTTTCAGAAATTTTATATATTATTATAATAATAGATAATAGTTAAGTTCATGAGCTAATGTCAGTTAGAAAGCCGTCTAATAGACCTCGAGATGGAGGGATATCGTGGGCGACTGCTAGCGCAGGGGATGCATTTCGCAAGAACCCTACCAGGAATATCTGTCAAGTAGAAGACAATGAAATTGTGTTTCTATCGAAAGATACCCATTGTCTCTGGCTTTTTGAGGTTAAAAACTAATCTGACAAATACTCACAGATCCTAATAATAATATATTTTTCGAATTTTAAAAGCTGTTTCTAGTTTGTTGGAAAAAGAATTTCTTAAGGAGTAGTTCTCTGCTGCGGTCGCACCAGTTTTACTAAGCGCTCATTGCTGGTTGAATGCTTAGTAATTTTATCCTAAATTATAAGTCTCACCTTAGATCGTCAAATTGTCTTCACAAAAAGTAGAGTAGAAACAATAGTTAGAAAAGGTATGAATTAATTAGTTGGTTAGATACAGAGCACTGGGTTATTAGATTATATAAATGAATCGAACAGCTTAAAGAAATATACCTATGAGGGGAGGTTGAGCCAATCTTATTTTGTTCATCAATATTTTATCTTCTTACTAAGGTCGGTGGCTGATTAGTATGTATGGTTGCCCTTGATGTTTGTCCAAGTCAGCACTTCTGGTTGGGTCGTCTGAATCGTCTTGCCGTAGTCCTTTGGGTACTTGTAGTCCAGACTTCCTCGGGGGTGCGTATCTCGATTATCTCGATTTATAATTTTTCAAATCAAACTTAAGATGAGAATTTATTCTCTTTTTATAAATGAAAAGGGCTAGATTAATTTTAGTGTTAGGGCAGAAAAGAAAAATTATTTATTTTTAAAAGATCTGACTGAAGAGAAATGACTTGCTGCTGACTGAGCAAAATGAAACACTGAAGATTTCAGGCCAGTCCTTTTGCTCATAAGCATAAACCGGCGGCTGATTCAATCTTTAATTATTCAGGTTTCACCTGCTCCTTTGTTCTCCTTTTTTAATAAGGGAATTTTCAACTAGTTTTTATTTGATTTTTTCAAATCAAATATCTTCAACTTATTAGTCCCCTTTGATAAAAACCGCAGCCTTCAGTTTGTCTTATTAAAAATTCATATTACTCTCTCTGATGCATCATATTGCAGGTGCACCTCTGCTTAATCAAAGCAAGGAGAATTTCAGTGCAGCCGGCAAGACTGCTAAATATTTATCCAGTTTGTTTCAAGTTAAGTTAAAAGGGACGTATTAATAATCGCCGCCCTTTTAAAATATTGAGCATGAAAAAATTAGAAAAATTGGACAAATATTTTAAAAGGAGTGGATTTTTAAAACAAGATTTTATAGTCCTAATAAGAGTAAATCAGTCAATATCTGATTTAGTGAAAAGAGGCTTTAATTTAAATGGCACGCTCCAATTTAGAATTGGGTCGTTAAATAAACAATTAAGACAATGGTCTTTTGTGTGTGTGTAGTATTTCGCAATACTACAAAATTAATGCACTGAAGATTTTAGACCAGTGTATCTATCAAATTGCCCAGGCTTCATCGGCTTATGTTTTTTAACTTCATCGTAAAAGGATTTTAAATAAGACTTTAATTGATTTTTCAAAAAAAGCTTTTTTTTTTTCAATATTATTTTTTGGTTAAATTCACATTTTTTCAGTTCTAGCTGATTGACAATGTCTGGTGTTTTTCCGGTTGCATATTTGTCCAGACACAGTTTCTCTCGGAATGTTTCATTCAATATGATTTAGATCACAAGGTGAAATTTTAAAATCAAGCGAAATTTTTTAAGCGTTTAAATAAAAAAAAAACTAATTTTTCCACATTAGGTATTCTATAACTCTTCAAAGATTAACAGTTCAATGAAGCAATGAAAAACAGTCTTTTTACTATCCTATTTTTTTATTGCGTTGTTCCACTCGATGTCGTATGCCTTCAGAATCGCTAGTTTTTCTGCAATGCCTTCAAATTTTTGATGCAGCTTTGCGATCTTCTTTCGTTCTTTGTTCTTCTTTTCTGTTTTGCTTAGGTTAACTGTTTAACTATCAATTTTTGGTTTTTGTCTGCTTTTGGACAAATGATTTTTTCCTAAAAACTATACATATCCATCCTGTTGGTAAATTGGGCCTGAAAGTTTGTCAAAGAGAATTTAGATTCCGAATTAAGAAACAGATTGCTTTCACCACATATATTTTGGAAGGAGATTAGAGCTGTTTAAAAATTTTTGATCAAAATTCCAAATACTTTTTTGATTTAAAGCTGAGAGATCATCAAATTGAAAAATAGAGAAAATGATTTTTTTTTGGTTTTGCTTACATATTTTTTTAAATAGTATTATAAGGGTGATTAAATATTAAATGCTCATTCCCAAGTTTTTTTCTGGCTAACACGAAGTGATTGCGGTTATTACAGGCATAAAACTTTGCCATGTTTATTATGTCAAATGAAATTTTGATAGAGGTGTGTTTGGTCCCTGCTTGAGCTTATTTTAACACAACTCAGTTTAATTTAACAGATAGGGCAATGAATTTTCTCTCGGACTGTTTCATTCAATACGATTTAGATCACAAGGAATGATTTTAATTTGAAAGATATATATTAAGTTGGAATCGTTTTGTTGTTATAATGACACTGTTGTACAAGCCACCGTCTAATAGTGTTTTGAAATGATACAATAAGGAACAATTTCGAAGTTTTCGGCTATGATGAAAAATCAATGGAAAGTTTGTGTCAGTGTTCAATAACTGAAACATCCTGCTAGTATTTCTGCAAAATGGTCCGTTAGAGGCGTAGATTAACTTTTTTTATATCTAAAAAAGAAGATGACAATTGGTATGATACAGAAATCTAGGTTTTTTGAAAAAATTTTACAGATGAAAAAAAAAACAGTATGCAATTGTTTTCTTTTATGGCTGACTTTCTATTTTTTATTTTTATTTGTACTTCTGATTCGAAGAATTCATGATTGTTTCGTAAATTTGATTTTTTTGCTGATTGTTGTCGTTTAATTGAATATTTAGTTTCTATTTCTTATTTTTAGCTGTACTTATGATTCGATGAATTTATGATAACTTCGTAAAATTGACTTTCTTGCTGATTTTTGCAATTTAAATGGTGATTTAGCTTCCGCCACTTGGGAATAAGTTTTTCGGCACAAAATAGTTTTATACGGTGCAAAAAAAAAACATTTTTTATAATCCAAAACATTTACTGGGGCATGTTGAACTAATTTTTAAAACTTGTTTTATAAAGTTTTGTTAAAAAACATTAACTAATAAACAAAATCAATCTTTGCCAATTCAGTTTTTTCAAGTGTAGAAGACAAAAACTTTATTATGAAGTTTGTGTTTGATTTTCTGATTAACCTCCTCGTAATAGAATACTACCTTGTGATGGATGCAAACCTAAGGCTTTTTTCGGTGATCTGGTTTATGCTATAAGAGAAAGTGTTTCGTTTGCAGAACCTGGAAACCTGAAATTAAAGTTTTATGACGACCCAAAATTGCTAACAAAGTTTTTAAAGCAAAATTTCAAAAAGTTATGGATAATGTGGTATCTTCATACATTAAAATGGACTCCTTACAAACAGATGGTTTTTCAAGCAGGTTCATTACTTTGAAGTAAAAACGATTATGTTTTTTTTTCTGTAATTGACGCTTCTGTCAGAACTTTAGGAAACATTTTTCTCGCATAAATACTTATACAACTTTTAGCCCAATTGAGGTAACTCACGAGCTTCTGTATTTTTTTGCCTTTGAGGCAAACTGTGATAATAAGCGAAATTTGTCGATATAAAGTCTACAGTATTGACTAACAACTCGTCTCTACTGATGCATTGCTTACTTGAGTTTAGCTTTCAAATTGGTTTTTTGTACTATTCTTGTTAGATGCAATTTGTTTTGCTTGGCTGAAACTTTTTTAATTTTTTTTATTGAGAATTTTTTGTTCATTTTTGTTTTTTAAAACTGTTAAAAGTCAGACTTCATCCGTGTATTTGGTTTCTGCGAAACTATTGCCCGGGCGGATTGTTCGAAAATTTTCATTTAACCACTTTTTTTGGTATATTTTTTGATTTTAGTTATCATGACGTCATTGTTTTATTTCTTATATATAGCTTTGTCGCTGCTGCTGAGCTGGAAATTTCACCTGAAAAAAATGTACACTGATGAAACAAATAAATTATATATTGCGCTTATTAATACTTTTCAATAAACCACTGTGTTGTTTGTTCTTATGGTTTTTTTTATTGTGACCACGTTTTCTAGAGGAAATTCGAAGACTAAATGAGAGGCAAAAAATTTTGTGAGTTTTTCTAAGAAACAATGCCAATTAGTCAGAAAAATTAATTTTGCGAAACAATGCAAAATTTAGCCAAATAAAATATGGCTCTGTAACCTTTTCAAGAAATTATACTGATGTGTTTTAGTGAATTACAGTTTGACAAATAAACTTATTATACATTGGGGTATAAATGCCTGCGCATTGTCAATTGTGGCAAAAAACATCCGTAATATGGCCTATATCTCGTTATAACTTTTTTACTTTTTAGTTATAACTCAATGAGTTTCGGTTCCCCACTTAGTATATTATATTGACATCGGTCAAATTTGTCTGCATATTGATTTTTTTTGTTTTTTGAGAAAAGTATTTCATGACTACACAACTTTCAGGGATGGTTCACCGGAAGCAACTGTTTTTAATATCGTACATTTCTAAGTTTTTGCTTAGTAATTTGGGCTAAAAAAAAATAAATCTCACCTGAGAGTGTAAATATTCTTGGCGCAAATTATAGTTAAAACGAAAATTAGAGAAACTATAAAAGATTGAAGATGAACAAAGAGATGCACAGGTTGAAAAGTGAACCGAACATCTTCGAAAACATAGTTGTTGTGAGTATCGCTTTTATTTTATCTTTTTATTAAGGTAAATATTGATTACTCGCGTTTTCATTTGAGCGCGTGTCAGTGTCTTTTCCAGGCAAGATCTGTCAGCAGTGTTCTTGATTTTCACAAGGCAAGACACTGGTGCACTAATTTTGCTGGTAGTTGGAGAGAACATCAGTTTGGAATCGTTTCTTTTGTATTGTTTCGATGTTATGTTTCGTTCATTTTTTAAACTTTTTTTGTTAAAAAAAATTTAAAAATTTCTTAAAATGATATTTAGGAAAAAAATTTCATTCACAGAAAACGACAACTAGAATAATTTAGGAGAAGAAAACAGATCTAGGACTTGTTTTTGAACTGAAGGTTTGATGTGACTGCAAAGAGCAATTTGAAGCACTGATAATTTTAGGCCAGTGGTTTTTTGCCACTAAGCTTTAGCAGGCCGCTGATCTAGTCGTTTGAAAAAAACTGTTATCATTGATTTCTTTTTTTCTTTCATCGTTGTTGACTTTTGGACCAGAATTTATTCGATTTATTATATCAATATTAAATTTTAATCAATCCTTTTTAAGAAAACCCCAGATTCTCAGTTCTATTGTTTTTGAAAAGTTTGGTTTGTTTTTGGGTGCTCAATAGTCCAGGTACATTGTCTGCTTTTTACCTGCTAATTAAAGAAAATCCCGAGAAGTCCACAAGACTGATAAACTTTAATCCTCTCTGTTTGAATTTCGAGCCAAACCGGATTCATTAAAATTCACCACTTTTTAAAAAATGAGCATGTTGAAAAGATTTGAATAACAATTTTTTAAAAGTCATTTCTCAAAATCGAGATTCTTAAAAAGGGTAAACGTATCAATTTCTTACTAGTTTACTAAAAGCATTAAAATAAAAACTGAAATTTTGGTAGAAAAAAAATTGGTCCTACTGATCATAAATAGAGATCATTTGAGCCAAATTCTCATTTAACGAAAGTGAAAAAATATTGCAACATATTCCGCCTTCTCAAGTATTACCAAAGTCAAAATTTACGGTTGGTTGGGGAATAATGACCCGTTATAGGCTTCGAATCAGTTTTTTTCTAGTGAAAAATATGAACATTGTTATTTTAAAGGTACACTTTTTAAAGGTAGCCTATACGTTTTTGTAGGTAATTAAAAAAAACCAACAGGTCCTTGATAATAAAGATAATTTTTTCTAAATTGAAAAACTGGAGAGTATCTAAAGAAATTTGTGTTTCTATTAAAAGCGAGAAAATGAGAAATTCGGTTGGTTTCTAGGATCAAAGTTTAATTGTGATTCAGTTGAACTAACTTTAGATATAGGTAAGAGACAAAAAGTAACAGGGTAAATTTTTAACCATTTTGAAAATAACGTAAGTTTGGCAATCGAAGAAACAAGTTACGAGACGCTAGCGAGAACAATTGACATGAATTGTTTTTATTCAATCTTCCAGAATGGTTTGAATACTGGTTTTGGAATGAATTTCAATTGAATGCTGGTTTGTTTTTTGAGAAAAAGACACCAATCTGATGAATTGTCGTCAATGACCAATTTTTGTATCGCAAAATTTTATTGGGCTTTTTTGAGCCCAATAACGTACACAAAGAAATGATTTCCCTCGTATTTTTTTATTACTCCTGCCAATTGATTTCTTTCAAATGAAGAGTAAGTATATTTTGCTACTTGTAAATTTTTATCTTCAACTTTCTAAAGAATTGCCTGTGATAGAATTTTATCATATGACGAATGCACTCGTTAGGCTTTGTTTTTTTGTGATCCTACCAATGCTTTAGGAGCAAGTATTTTGTATACAGAACTTGGAAATGAGATAGTAAGCTAATATGCCAATCCATCTTTCCTACCAATCTTTTTTTCCTACCAATATTTTTTTTCTATAAAAGCTAAGCAAATTATAGAGACTGTGGTATCTTCAAACACTTGAGTTTGTTATATTTTTTTCGATTCGTTTCTTTGAGAAAACGACAGAATGTAATTGTTTTTTTTTGTATATAACGATTCTGCCAAAACTTCATAAATTACTCATAATTTCATAAAAGTTCTTTTAACACGTAAATAGTTTTAAGCCGTTAGAGGTTTTTCATGAGCTGCATTTCGTGCAAACAATTTGTAAAAGTGCAAAACTGGAGTAACGAAAAAAAAATTTCGATCTAAAAAACGGACTAGCATTTCGTTTCTACTCATCCACTGTGTGTTTGATATAAAAGTTTTATCTTTCAAAATGGTGATGTGTGTGTTGTTATTGTTAGTTAAAACATGAAGTGATGTGCTGGCGAAATTTTCATTTGTTTTTTTTCCAAACTATTTTTTCTTTTTATTTATTAAATAGGTTTGGGAAACTGGAGTAATAAAGAATTTGTCGACCTGAAATATTGACTAGCATTTCGTCCATACCCAGCCAATATTGACGAGAATTTTGTCTATGCTCAGCCTGGCATTGTTTGATATAGATATAGAATCAAAATGGTGTTGTTGCGTGGTTGTTGATAGTTGAAACTGGTATTGCTGGGCTCGAAAAGATTCCTCTCGATTAATTTCGATTTATTTGTTCTTTTTATTTAGAGTAGAAACCAGACCCTCTCTGTGTGTCTGTTTGCAGTAGAATTTCTTCTTTCTTGAATGAAAACTTGTCGGCAAAGCTGGGTTGTAAATTTCGCTTCAAAAAATTGATGAAGTATGATATGTTAAGTTTCTTTTTTTTTAAGGTTCTCAATAATATGACCACGTTTTCTAGAGGAAGTTTGAAGAATGAATGGGAAGCAAAAAATCTGTAGACTTTATTAAGAAACAAGCAACAATTCGAAATAATCAGAAACAGTTGTTGTTGAAAAACCCTGGAACCAGCCAACCATGGTTGGTCCTGCACTGAGCAGGCCGGGGGCTAATAAAAAAAAAAAAAAAAAAAAAACCCTGGAAAAGGCAAATCATCTTGATATACTTTTGGTTCTTTGTCATCTCAGTTAATTTTAGTTAATCTCATCTAACTTAAATTTAGCATCTGATTTGGAGTAATAAAACTTCCGTTTTAGGAACCGTTCTTGTAACCTTTTAAGAAATGATTTTGACGTGTTTTTGTGAATTACTTTTCAAAATATTTTTGTTTTAATTTTGATTTTGCGTGAGTCTTTTGAATCGTATTATGGTCTGCATTTTATGGAGCAAGCCTTAAAGTAGCCTTAAAATTATTGGAGCTGGCAAAAATTTGTACCAAAATGAGTTATGATTTTGGTTGATTTTCCAGATCTTTGGGGGTTAAAGTTTCTTTATGACAGTAGTGAAGCCATACAAGTGGTCACTCAGTGTTCAAAGATTAAAAACATATTTTGATTACTAGTTAGCAGGTATTCTGCTAGCGTTGTATCTCTCACATCATTTTGGTTAGAGCTTGTGTTCTATGTACTTCAAGTGAAATTTCAAAAAGATATGGATAATCTGGTATCTTTGTACACAAAACTGGACTCCTTACAAATTCATGGTTTTTCTAGCAGGTTCATTACTTTGAAGGAAAAATCCTGTATAAATACTTATGAGAATTGGTATACAACGTTTAGCCCAATTGATGTAGCTGAAGATCTTCTGCGTGTTTTTTGCATTTGAGGCAAACTGGACTGATAAGTGAAATTTGTCTCTAAGAAGTCTATAACTTTTTCGTCTTTACAGATGCATTGCTTACTTGAGTTTGTCAAAAACACAAATCTCAGCTTTCAAATAGGTTTTTTGTACTTGTTTTGTTAGATGCAATTGGTTTAGTTAGGCTGAAATTTTTTTTTTGTTTTTGTGAACTGATTGTTCATTTTGTTTTTTCAAACTGTTAAAAGTCAGACTTCTTCCGTGTATCTGGTTGCTGCAAAATTATTGCCCGGGCAGATCGTTCTACATTATTCATTGAACCACTTTTTGGTATATATTTTGATTTTAATTATCTTGAAGTCATTGTTTCTTTTTTGTATAAGGCTCTGTCGACGACGCTGTGTTGGAAATTTCACTTAAAAAAATTGTCATTAAATGAAACAAATAAATTATATATTGCGCTTACTAAAACTTTTCAAAAACACACTGTGTAAATTTTTCTTATGCTCATTTTTATTTTGACCACGTTCTCTAGAGGAAATTCGAAAAATGAATATGAAGCAAACATTTTTGTGGGTTTTGCTAAGAAAAAATGCCAATTATTCAAACAAAGTGAATATTGTGAAACAAGGCCAAATTTACAGAAATAAATAATGGCTTTTGCAACCTTTGTTGATAGTTGAAACTGGTATTGCTGGGCTCGAAAAAATTCCTCTCGATTAATTTCGATTTACTTGTTCTTTTTATTTATCTAGATATGAGTAGAAACCAGACCCTTTCTGTGTGTCTGTTTGCAGTAGAAATTCTTCTTTCTTGAATGAAAACTTAAATTTCGGTTGTAAATTTCACTTCAAAAAATCGATGAAGTATGATATGTTAAGTTTCTTTTTTTTTAAGGTTCTCATTAATATGACCACGTTTTCTAGAGGAAGTTTGAAGAATGAATGTGAAACAAAAAATCTGCAGATTTTTCTGAGAAACAAGCAACAAATCGAAATAATCAAAAACAGTTGTTGATGAAAAACCCTGGAAAAGGCAAATCATCTTGATATACTTTTGGTTCAATATCATCTCAGTTAATTTTAGTTAATCTCATCTAACTTAAATTTAGCATCTGATTTGGAGTAATAAAACTTTCGTTTTAGGAACCGTTCCTGTAATCTTTTTAAGAAATGATATTGAAGTGTTTTTGTGAATTACTTTTCGAAATAATTTTTTTAATTTTGATTTTGCATGAGTCTTTTGAATCGTATTATGGTCTGCATTTTATGGAGCAAGCCTTAAAGTAGCCTTGAAATTATTGGAGCTGGCAAAAATTTGTACCAAAATGAGTTATCATCCAAATCAAATGATTTTGGTTGATTTTCGAGATCTTTGAGGGTTAAAGTTTCTTTATGACAGTAGTAAAGCCATACAAGTGGTCACTCAGTGTTCAAAGATTAAAAACATATTTTGATTACTAGTTAGCATGTATTCTGCTAGCGTTGTATCTCTCACATCATTTTGGTCAGAGTTTGTGTTCTATGTAGTTCACGTTGGTTCTTTAATCTCAGAATGTCAACGCAATTTAGCATTGAAAAGCATCAATTAATCTAAACTTGCACCTAGAAGAAACTTATAATCAATTTTAATACTTCCTACATGGCGCAAAAAACTATATGCTGTGTGTCTTTACTTTCACCGTAAATGTATGTAAAGTTGCTTTTACCAAGCGGTTTTATTAAGAACTTCAGCTTTTCTGGAAAGCTTTTAAGTAATTGAAATCGATAACAAATATAGTTTCACGTAATTTTAATCTTCATTTATTGGTGTACGTACCAAAACCGCCTGAGTAAGAAATAAACAAAGATTCAAAAAAAGTTTTGAATAAAGGTCTTGGCGTTCGGCAAATTTCTTGTTGCTTGTTATAAACACGGTTTTCTAGGTATACTTTAATGGGGTTATAGTTCCTCACAAAGTACATGTTTTTGACTGTGGGCAAAATTGACCGCTTACTTGACTGTTTTCGTTTTTTGAGAAAATTTTGAGAAAATTCTCAGGCATGCCTAATTGGCAGCGCCAGATCTTTTAAGCCTTTCTGGTTGTGTCGTTAGTAGCTTAAGCTAAACTTGTAGGTTTTACCTGAGATCGCCGACTTTCTTCACAAAAATCAGTTGGAAGACTCAGGCCAGCTAGCAAAAGTATAAAACATTGAGGATGATTCAACAGATGCACAGGTTGAAAGGTGAACCGAACAATTAGAAAAATTACTTATTTTGGAGACTTTACGCTCTTGAGTATCATTCTCTTTTTATCTTTCTACTTAGGTAACTTTTGATAATATGAGTAAAGTTGTTGAACGTCTAATTGTGCCCCTACTGGCTGGGCAAGTTGTCAGCAGCCTTCTTGAATTTCAAAAAGCACTGTTGGGTTATCCTCACTGGAAATTGGCGGAAACGTCGGTTGTGACTCATCTTGTTAGTTTTGTTTCAGTTTTTCTGTTTTCCGACTTTATGCATACTTATTAACAACAAAAATGTTGAAAAAGCTGATTAAAAAAAATTATTTTTTTATCAAACACAAAAAAATTCTAAGGTTTATTGTTTAACTGAAGAAACTGGTTGCCGTTAGAGCGTGATGGAGAACTGGAAGACTCAGGCCAGTTTTTGAGTTTACAAGCATAAACTGGCCGCTGATCTTGTGAACTTAAAAACTCTGGGTTCATCGCTCTCTTTTTCTCCTTTTCATGAGAGAGGATTTTCAAGAAGTTTTTATTTTAGTAACCGCTCTTTTCAAAAGTTATGCATGAAGAAAACAAATGATGTTTTAAAATTTATAACTAGTCATTCTCAAAAGTTTTTCAGCCTTAATACGAGTAAAAGGTTCAACTTCTTATTAGGTGGTTAGAGGCTTTAACTTTAACAACAAAAGTACGGTAATCAAGAATTGAGTCTTATTGATCATTAATAAAGATCTAAGACATTAGTCTTTATATCCGGACAAAGTTTTTGGAAAATTTTAAAGTTTGTTCGAATCACGACTGATGTGGCACCAATTTAAAAATTCATTCAGTTCATTCGGTTTATTAGTTCTGATACGTTTTTCTGGTTGAAAATCAAATTGAAACTACTCTCTCATCGTATTTTGGAAACAGCAAAGTCCAAAATTTCAAACGTTTTTTTTGACTCTGAGATTATTGACTGAAATGATTAAAATGATCTGCTAAGTTGATTTTTTGTGTCCTGCTTGGGTGGAAAAAAACGAAAAACAACGATAGTCGGTTGCTGTACAAGTGACACAGAACGCTCCGATCATAATCTTTATGTGAATACTCTGAAATTTTTTTTCTTTTCTTTTTAAATTAAAGTTATTTTTGCGAGTTGTTTGATGAAAAATTCTGAAGAAATCCTGAAATTAGATATATATTTTTGACAGTAAATCGCATTACTGTTTTTATCGAAATTGACTACAAAAAAACAAAGTCCAAAAAATAAATTTTTCCTTATTTTTTCGGAAATGTTTTTGTATTTTTGCTAAAGTTCGTGACTTACCTTTTTTTGAAAAACCTGCTTGCTTGCTTGCTTTAACCGCTCGTAAAAATCAAAAGTTGCTTGAATGTTTTTCTCAACAATTTTTGTAAAACTTTTTTAATCACGTTCGAATCAAAACGAAAGGGCTTTAATATGATATTCCCTCGTTACAATGAAAATTTGTGGTATATTGTTTATGGGTCACCCTTTGTACTGTTTTGGGATATCCGTATTTTTGGTTGACGGGCTCAAAAAAAATTGTAAAGGCGCCTTCGGTGCTTAAAATTAAGAATTTTGAGGGTGAAGCGAGCCGCGAAAAATCCCAATTTTTTCATCAAATTTTTTCGAAAATGTGCTTAAAAACGCCTTTTTTTACTGTTTTTTTTTTCAATAATTTGCATGTGGCGCAGAAAAGTTGGCCAATTGGCAAAAACAGTGTCTTTTAAGTCCTCTGCATTAGAGCTCGGAAAATCAATTTAGTCAACCATACAAAGTTCGTCAAAAGTTTCGAAAAACTTAGATCCGCCCAAGTGTACAACAAAAAAAAAACAGAAAAAAAAACGAAACAAACCTGAATACATAATTCCGCCCCATTTTCAAAGGTCCGAATAAAAGCAAGCTGTATCAGCGAAGCCGTAAGTGTTTTTTTATTGCAAAAAAATGACTGATTACTTAGATTCAGTAATTGTTTCAAAATGTCAATTAGATTCTTTCTTTTTGTGGGTTCTTATGCTGTTTTTTTAAGTCTAGTGAATTATCGCAGTTTTTGGAAATAAGTTAAAAGGTTACATTACAAATACAACACCGAATTTTGTCTTACTATTTGAAATCCGAATTGTACAAGTAGTTTCAGCACTTACAAATATGTGTCAATGTTAAGGATGGAATATGATTGGTTAGTTAGAATATTTTATAGAGATAGTTTTATCAATATTATAACTGGTTTATAAATACTAGTTGAGAACTGGTTCCAATAATAATCGTTGAAATATTTTGCCAACATTTAAAATTTGAGATATTCGTTTTATTATTTATGAATGACAGGATTACGACATTTCAGGCGATTTTGCAAAACGGTCAAACCTGTGGTTATTGTTTACTAAGCAGTCATTGCTGGTTGATTGCTTAGTAATTTTATCCTAAGTTATAAGTCTCATAATCTTAGGGTCGTGAGTTCGAGCCTCACTGGTCGCACCGGTTTTACTAAGCAGTCATTGATGGTTGATTGCTTAGTAATTTTATCCTAAGTTATAAGTCTCACCTTAGATCGTCAAGTTGTCTTGACAAAAGTTAGAGTAGAAACAATAGTTAGAAAAATGTATGAATTAATTAGTTGGTTAAAGACAAAGCACAGGGTTATTAGATTATATAAACGAATCGAACAGCTGAAAGAAGTATACCTATGAGGGGAGTTTGAGTTAATCTTATTTTATTCATCAATATTTTATCTTCTTACTAAGGTCGATGATTGTTTAGTATTCTTGGGTCACCCTTGATTGTGTCCACTTCGGCACTTCTGGTTGGACACCATATTAAAGCTTTTTCAGTCGTGATTCGAACCACAGTAAAAAATACCAAAATTTTTTTCTAGTCTCGAAAAAACCAGATTGAAATTTTTTGATTTTTTATCTTAATTCGAGCGAATTAAGCAAGCGAACAGACTTATAACAGCTGAATTATGCCTAATTTAAGACCTTAAACTTAATTTTTGCAACTAAAATTAGTTTTTAGCTTTATTTTGGGATTTAAAAACGTCAGAAACTCTCACTCTTTTTGTAGTTTTTCTATTCATTTCTGATTTAGTGAAAAGAAGCCTTAATTTATATGGCACGCTCCAATTTAGAATTGGGTCGTTAAATAAACAATTAAGAATTTTGAGGGTGAAGCGAGCCGCGAAAAATCCCAATTTTTTCATCAAATTTTTTCGAAAATGTGCTTAAAAACGCCTTTTTTTACTGTTTTTTTTTCAATAATTTGCATGTGGCGCAGAAAAGTTGGCCAATTGGCAAAAACAGTGTCTTTTAAGTCCTCTGCAATAGAGCTCGGAAAATCAATTTAGTCAACCATACAAAGTTCGTCAAAAGTTTCGAAAAACTTAGATCCGCCCAAGTGTACAACAAAAAAAAAACAGAAAAAAAAACGAAACAAACCTGAATACATAATTCCGCCCCATTTTTAAAGGTCCGAATAAAAGCAAGCTGTATCAGCGAAGCCGTAAGTGTGTTTTTATTGCAAAAAAATGACTGATTACTTAGATTCAGTAATTGTTTCAAAATGTCAATTAGATTCTTTCTTTTTGTGGGTTCTTATGCTGTTTTTTTAAGTCTAGTGAATTATCGCAGTTTTTGGAAATAAGTTAAAAAGTTACATTACAAATACAACACCGAATTTTTTCTTACTATTTGAAATCCGAATTGTACAAGTAGTTTCAGCACTTACAAATATGTGTCAATGTTAAGGATGGAATATGATTGGTTAGTTAGAATAGTTTTATCAATATTATAACTGGTTTATAAATACTAGTTGAGAACTGGTTCCAATAATAATCGTTGAAATATTTTGCCAACATTTAAAATTTGAGATATTCGTTTTATTATTTATGAATGACAGGATTACGACATTTCAGGCGATTTTGCAAAACGGTCAAACCTGTGGTTATTGTTTACTAAGCAGTCATTGCTGGTTGATTGCTTAGTAATTTTATCCTAAGTTATAAGTCTCATAATCTTAGGGTCGTGAGTTCGAGCCTCACTGGTCGCACCGGTTTTACTAAGCAGTCATTGATGGTTGATTGCTTAGTAATTTTATCCTAAGTTATAAGTCTCACCTTAGATCGTCAAGTTGTCTTGACAAAAGTTAGAGTAGAAACAATAGTTAGAAAAATGTATGAATTAATTAGTTGGTTAAAGACAAAGCACAGGGTTATTAGATTATATAAACGAATCGAACAGCTGAAAGAAGTATACCTATGAGGGGAGTTTGAGTTAATCTTATTTTATTCATCAATATTTTATCTTCTTACTAAGGTCGATGATTGTTTAGTATTCTTGGGTCACCCTTGATTGTGTCCATTTCGGCACTTCTGATTGGTCGTCTGTATCGTCCTTGCCGTAGTCCTTTTGGTCCTTATGGTCCAGATTTCCTCAGTTGTGGGTATCTCGAGTATCTCGATTTATAAGTTTATCGAATTTTAAACGAAAATTTTTTCTCTATTTTATTTGGAAAAAAGGCTTATTTAATGTTATTGTTAAAGCAAAAAAAATTATTTATTTTGAAAAACTAGTTGTTAAGAGATCTGACTTGCTGCTGACTGAGCAAAATGAAACACTGAAGATTTTAGGCCAGTCTTTTTGCTCGTAAGCATAAACCGGCGGCTGATTCGATCTTTAATTATTCAGGTTTCACCTGCTCCTTTATTCTCCCTTTCTTATAAGGGAATTTTCAACAAGTTTTTTATTTGATTTGTTCAAATCAATTATCTTAAAATTATTAGTCCTCTTTGATTAAAACCGCATCCTTCAGTTTTGTCTGATTAGAAATTCATATTACTCTCTCTGATGCATCATATTGCAGGTGCATCTCTGCTTAATCAAAGCAAGGAGAATTTCAGTGCAGCCGACGAGACTGCTAAATATTTATCCATTTTGTTTCAAGTTAAAGTTAAAAGGGACGTGTTAATAAACGCCGCCCTTCTAAAATAGTGAGCATAAAAAATGAGAAAAATTGGACGTGTATTTAGAAAGTAGTGGATTTTCAAAACAAGATTTTATAGTCCTAATAAGAGTAAATCAGTCAATATCTGATTTAGTGAAAAGAAGCCTTAATTTAAATGGCACGCTCCAATTTAGAATTGGGTCGTTAAATAAACAATTAAGACAATGTTCTTTTGTCTGTGTACTATTTTCAATACTACAACTCACCCCTTTTAAAAAAAAATTCAGTTGTTCGATTCTTACAGTTACCATGGTGAAAATTTAAACACTTTAATGATTAAATACTTTAGTTATAACATTTGAAAAGAACCTCAAATGAAATAGTTATGTAGATAAATTAAGTTAATGGACTCAAATTTAAATCTGGTTTTTGTTCTCTAGAGCTATAAATTTCGTCTAGAGCTTCCTTCCTGCTTCTAGCTCCACAATGTACGCTCTGAGGATCACTATTTTCCTCTGTGAAGCCTCGAGTTTTTGTTTTAGCTTGATGATTTTCTGTTTTTTTTATTTGATTCTTAATTCGCAGTCGGCTCACCCCGTTTGTAAGCGCTTTAATATCGTCTTGCTCTTCTTGCTTGGGTCCTACATAGTTTGGGAAGGGAGTTATTCCCTCAAACGTGATGGTAACTTGCGTTCCCCCTGCTTTCAGGATGTAGCCTTGCTCTTCTCTCTTCTTCAGTTTCCAGAAGTTGGTTTCCTCCTTTATCACTATTTCTTGTTGGGCTATAAACTCGACAGGCATCATCGCCTTTTCCATTGTCGTCGAGTTGACGACTTCAATAAACGATGGCAATTTCCATCTGTTGTAGTTTTGCTTTATTGAATACTTCAAACTCGTTATAAACCTAGGGTTTTCAGTATCCAATTTTGCTTCTCTGTTCTTCTGCAGTTCCAATCTTTGATTTAGACTGGGGAAATTCCGAAGGTTCTTATTTAACCCGTCGTCAATTGACAAGGATTGCACTACTACAGATTTTCGTTGCTTCTTTCTGAGAGGCAATTTTCTTTTAAGCTCCTCGGGTGATGGGTCAGCATTTTGGCAGTTCCAATTCAAAATTGGGTCATATTCCATTTTGCTAAACATCAAAATAAATAAGTAAATATTCAAAATCCCGAATTAAATTCGGATACTAAGGCTTATTATCAAATTTGAACAATGAAGGACATTTATAAAAGTGTAAAATTGTATATATAAAGAGTGGAAAAAATAATCTTGTGGTTTCATGGTGTTTATTAACCACAGGAATAAAGCATTTTACAACACTGAGTTAAGCTCAGATTTTAAACTTATGTAGTTAAAGCAAAAATGGAAATTTGGGCATTAATTAACCCCTTATCTTGAATGTATGTCCACCTGGGGTCGTCCACAGGCCTACCATGGGGTCCTTAACAAATTATACAGCTATGAACTTTGGTTGGGATTTAACAGATTGAAATTTGAACGAACAGAAATTTGTAAACATTGTAAGACACGAATAAACACATAATATAATTAATTTGACAACATTTTGTCATAACCAGAAAACTTCGTTTCATGTTTCAATAGGAAAATAAAGAAATGAATTAGAATCAAAGAAAAATGAAATATCGAAGAAAAAGAAAGTTAAAGACCAATTTCATAATGGTATAATAGTCAATGAGATAAAGTAAAAACTTTTCTTCGGTTTCAATCCCCTGCACCAATCCATGTTCACATCTTTAGTACAGAAAAGTCGTCCTGAACTTTATGATGCAAAAATTTAACGTAAACAATCTTAAAGATGATGTGGTCTAATTTTCAAAGTGTTGCTTCTGAAAATTTGTTGTATTCAAGGGTTTAAATGCCTGCGTGTTGTGGATTCTGAACTACCGAATTAGTAATGTGGCCAAAATTTTGAGGAGTGAATCATAAGAGTCTCAGAGGCTGCATACAGCCAACAAAAATCATTTGCGTTGGTTGAAAGAAATTGGTACCATGGGTATTGATAGGCTACATAAAGCCACCAACATATGCTGGCATAAATCTGCGGCGGGTCGGGTCGAAAAACTATTTTCGCCCATTTTAAGATCACGAATAATTGGAAAAACGTGCTCAATTTGTTGAAAAAAGAGAGATAATTTTTCCATTTCTGATGATTTTCTTCTAGTTTGCATTTGTAACTTGAAAACTATAAGGCTTAATAATTAATGTCATCGGTCCCTACTTGGGCATTAGGATGAAAATTAATTTCGCAGAATGAGTTTGTTACAATTTTACATTGGCTAGGTCTTTCATCAAAGGTTTCACTCTATTAATTCTTGTTTTTGTACGTAGGGTAAATTGACATTCCCTTAAGTGTAATACTGATTTTTCAGCTAATAAAATCTAATAATTATTATAGACTCGTAAAACTGTAATATCTTAAAATCCTGGCCTTTTGCAATTTTTTTGCAAATATGTTGAAGTCGAAAAACGTTTTTTGTCTGAGCCATTGGGTTCCAATCCCTCTATCTTTATTTGATTTTGAGGATGGTCCAAAATTGTTAGCGTACTTGACTGTTTTCGATCTCGGTTAGAAATAAATCCGTGTTCATGCAATTTGGCATATCCTTTTGGGTATCATACAGAACCGCTATTCATTGTAGTATATATGTAGGATAGTACTCGTAATCTTATTTTTTAGTAAGATCAAATTAGATTTACTGCTCTGTATACAAAACGTTAGGTAAACTTCACAAACTTAAAGCGTTATAAAAGCTTTTATGAAAACTTCACATTTATAATTATTTTAAAGCAGGAAGAAGTGGATTTATATTATTTCTATGTTTTCAAACGTTTGGCTTATTACACCTTTGCTTATATCCCTTTTTGATTCTCTGGAAGTTTGTTAGTACGATAGGCATTGACTTAATTTCATTCCTACAATAAATGCTTTTTGCATTAATGCCTTTTTCTTCTAAGGACTTATCAATTCTAAACGATGTTTCTACTTTGAAAACTAAGCCTGCTGGAGAAATTGAAATTACGCGGGATCATTTTGGTGCAATAGTTATATTTTGTATCAAGAAGTACATTTTGATAAAAGCTTAGTTATGGATAATTTTTGCTTCTTATAATACTGATAGGAACTGTTATATCTGGGTATTTTTTTAATTCTAAGTTTAAATTTGGAAAATTTTTTGATTTAAAGTTGTGAGAATTAAATCCATTGCTAATATATTTAGATCGCATCCGTTCTCGGATGAAATCCATGCTTTGATTTTTACCGGATTTTCAGTGTTTGTACCAAAAGTTGAGTCAAAATTAGTATAACCTATAAGTTTAAGTTTTTCTCCATTAACAGCAACTGTGTTTGATCTAGATTTATTCAGCTTTAGCATTGTATTTTACAATATTGTTCAAAACTGTCAAAATTAATAAGCGAACATGTTGCTCCAGTGTCTAGTAGAAATTAGGTTTCCAGACCGTTATTTTTATTTTTGTCTCCGACGGGATGTTGGTTTAAGTTAATATATAATTGTAATTTTGGTTCAGACAGAGACTGATCTAGTTTAAATTAACAAGTCCGTGCTCATTATCGGTATAGTCTCCTGGAATGTCATAATCACTAAAGTTGTCGATCTGGTAAGGTGAATGTCAATAAGTTGTGATAATCGTTATTTTTATTGAAGGGTTTTTTACTGCTCGACCTGTCACGCGATTGAAAATTTTCCTTGAAGTTTGACAAAGGCCTGAATTCTTGTTGGGGATTTATGTCATTGAAATTGTTGTCTACTCTTGACATACTCATGCTATAGATATGGTAACTTCTGTTTGAATTCTCTCTTAATTGAAGCGAGTCATAATTTTGCTCCTGTTGATCGTTATATTCAAAGCAATATCTTATCGTATGGCCTGACATGCAACACCAGTTGCAAAACATTGGGTTGTTTTGTTTGTTTCTATGCTCATGTGGATTATAAGCTGCGTTTATTTTATGATCTTTCATTAGTCCTGTTAACTCTTTAAGTTGATCCTTATTCCCTCTATTTCCAATTTATTATCTATACTAGTGGATGCTGTTCCAATAAACTCACTACTTATTGCAAAACTTAAGTCTTTTGTAGCAATTTGATCTTTTAATTGCTGCCAAGTTGCGGGTGGATTCTCAATTAGGAATTGATGCGCCTTTTATTTTAAGCCAGGTGGGCTTTAGCCGCGTATAAAGAATTCCATCTTTTTGCTGTTCTTTGATCATCAATAAAAATTCGATTAGGCCATCCACGGTCTACTGCGGTGCTTGATTTATGTATGTAGCTTTTAATAAATTCACCAGGTTGTCTTTTTAAGTTTTCTGCTTCTATTCGTCTTCTATACTTATCCTTATCATCAGTGATTCTATCTATGAATTGATCTCTTATCTCGTTGCAGGGTAAATGTGCTGCTAATCCCTGATACCTTCGCTATCTTTTTCTCTACTATATCAAGAAAATTTCTTGCATCTTCATTTGGATCTAAGCCGGTAAACTTTTCGAGAACTAAATCTGGGTATGCTACTACGTTTGCCATTTTTGTTTACTGCACTTGAAGTTTTGTTAACAATATATAAAGGGTTTGGATGTGTTGTGTACTGATCACTTGTAAGGACTGAAATAATTGTATTTAAATTACAAAGAAATTTGCTGGGTTCAATGAAAACAAATTTTTATTAGATAGATTAATAGTCTTATGGGGCTGTTTAAGCTTTTTTAAGATAGAAGCTATCTCTGGGTTATTGCTGCGGGGGAGAATAGTTATTTCGTGAATACTTTTGTGTGGATGTTTGGACAAAATTGTGATTTGATCCTTTTGGATATTGGTGATATACCAAATAATTTTTGTGGATTTGTTTTTCAATTTTAGTTTTATATTAAATGCTGTTGGATTTACCTGATAAAAGTTGGTCATATTATTTTCATCAATTTTGAGTTATAAATATTTATCTAGGTGATGACAAACAATATAAGGAATATATAAGTTTTTGTAATGAATTTATTATTAATTAAACTTTGTTGAGGAAAAATTTGTTTCAAATAAAAACCTATTAAAATTCAAGTAGTTTTGTGCTTGGGTATATGATGACATCAAAAAGCAATCGGGAGTGAAGCAATACATTATTTGGTATTTTTATTTGCTGAATAAATGTGTCAATTTCCGGAGTATATTGTCAAAAAAGGACGTATAATTCGTGTTTGCCGTCGTTAGGGTGTTTTGCTAGTATACTAATATGATATTTTCCAGTTTTAGTGATATACCATATGATGTTAGAGACTTTATTTCCTAATTTGAGCTTCAAATTTATTGTACTGACGTCAATTTTAAAATGTGTTTACATTAATTTTTACGGTGTTTGATTTCTTTTTCTTCAGCAAAGTTGTTTTATTTGATTTGTATGTTTTCTAGTAAAGAAAACCTCCTAGGATTTGTTATTTCTTAACAAAGGTTTTTAATAATGAAAAAAGAAAATAAAAAAAAAATTTTTGGAATAAAGAATTTCTAAAAACTTTCATGTTTTTTGAGTTTTTGTTCGCTGAAACCCTTGCTGAAACCTGAAACTTTGTTCAAATTGAATTTTAGTGATACCTTTGTTATGATTAACCATATAATCTTATGCTTTTTTAGGTTATTACTGGCTCAAAACTTTAATTTTTTTGTTAAAATTTTTTTTTAAAATTTTTTCTGAAACTTTAATCTGAAACCTGAAACTATGGTAGGTGAAGTCAAGTTTTTCATATATTAAAGTTGTCTAAAAGCTATAGTATTTTTTGTTTATGGTTAAACACGCAAAAAATTTCGGGAAAAAGGAATCTTTTGATATCTTAAACCTAGTTTTTGAAATCTCAAACCTAAAACCCTTAAACTCTCTCAAACTCAGTGCTTGAAAATAAAAAGTTGGTTTTTGATAGCTGGTCTAGTGTAAATTAGAATTTGAAGCAAGTTTGTAGCTTCAAAATCACAAATTTGTTTGCGGAAACCTAAGTTTTTGAGGCTGAAACTATGATTTCTAGAACTGAACCTATGGTTTGACCACTTGGTTTTAGAGTTTTGAGATTAAAAATTTAGGTTGGTATCTCTAACATATTTCTATTCCAGCAAAAAAATTGCCAAAAAATTGAGAATTTTAGCCCAAAACGACGATTTTATTTTTCTGAAACTATAAGTTTGAGTGCTCAAACTAACACCTTCTAGAAGTTTTTTGAGTTAAAAAATTGGTTAGGGAAACAAGGATTCCTATTATCTTTCAATATTTTGCAAAGATTTTGCTTGGGAAGCAAGATTTTTGGGTCTGAAACCAAAAACATCAATTCTGAAACGTCCGTTTTAGCCTAAGGAACCAAATTTTAAAACTGGTTTGGTGGGTTTTAACATTGTTAGTTTTCTCTAGAAAGTCAAAATTCGGCGTTCGGAGCTAAATTTTGAGACCAAAAACTCAATTTTTGTGTTCTGAAATCTGAAACTAATAAAAACTTACCGTTTAAGTCCAGGTTTTTGACTTATGGTATCCAAATGTGGGTTTCAATAATTCAACTTTTGCCGTTTTACCCGAATCCAGTAATAGAAACTTAAAATTTTGACCGGAAACTATACTTATTTTAACTAAAACGTTTGACCCTACAATTGAAACCTAGACTGAAACTAATTTTGGCTGGTAAAAATCAATTTTCTAGTGCTTAGACTATCATATGAAACCTAGAGGCTATCATATGAAAAAAGGACGTATAATTCGTGTTTGTCGTCGTTAGGGTGTTTTGCTAGTATACTAATATGATATTTTCCAGTGTTAGTGATATACCATATGATGTTAGAGACTTTATTTCCTAATTTGAGCTTCAAATTTATTGTACTGACGTCAATTTTAAAATGTGTTTACATTAATTTTTACGGTGTTTGATTTCTTTTTCTTAAGCTAAGTTGTTTTATTTGGTTTGTATGTTTTCTAGTAATAAAAACCTCCATTGATTTGTTAATTCATAACAAAGGTTCTTAATAATGAAAAAAGAAAATAAAAAAATTTTTTGGAAAAAAGAACTTCTAAAAACTTTCATGTTTTTTGAGTTTTTGTTCGCTGAAACCCTTGCTGAAACCTGAAACTTTGTTCAAATTGAATTTTAGTGATACCTTTGTTATGATTAACCATATAATTTTATGCTTTTTTAGGTTATTACTGGCTCAGAACTTTAATTTTTTTTTGTTAAAATTTTTTTTAAAATTTTTTCTGAAACTTTAATCTGAAACCTGAAACTATGGTAGGTGAAGTCAAGTTTTTCATATATTAAAGTTGTCTAAAAGCTATAGTATTTTTTGTTTATGAATAAACACGCAAAAATTTCGGGAAAAAGGAATCTTTTGATATCTTAAACCTAGTTTTTGAAATCTCAAACCTAAAACCCTTAAACTCTCTCAAACTCAGCGCTTGAAAATAAAAAGTTGGTTTTTGATAGCTGGTCTAGTGTAAATTAGAATTTGGAGCAAGTTTGTAGCTTCAAAATCACAAATTTGTTTGCGGAAACCTAAGTTTTTGAGGCTGAAACTATGATTTTTAGAACTGAAACTATGGTTTGACCACTTGGTTTTAGAGTTTTGAGATTAAAAATTTAGGTTGGTATCTCTAACTTACTTCTATTCCAGCCAAAAAAATTGCCAAAAAATTGAGAATTTTAGCCCAAAACGACGATTTTTTTTTCTGAAACTATAAGTTTGAGTGCTCAAACTAACACCTTCTAGAAGTTTTTTGAGTTAAAAAATTGGTTAGGGCAATAAAGATTCCTATTATCTTTCAATATTTTGCAAAGATTTTGCTTGGGAAGCAAGATTTTTGGGTCTGAAACCAAAAACACCAATTCTGAAACGTCCTTTTTAGCCTTAGGAACCAAATTTTAAAACTGGTTTGGTGGGTTTTAACATTGTTAGTTTTCTCTAGAAAGTCAAAATTTGGCGTTTGGAGCTAAACTTTGAGACCAAAAACTCAATTTTTGTGTTCTGAAATCTGAAACTAATAAAAACCGTTTAAGACCAGGTTTTTGACTTATGGTATCCAAATTTGGGTTTCAATAAATCAACTTTTGCTGTTTTACCCGAATCCGTTAATAGAAACTTAAAGTTTTGACCGGAAACTATACTTATTTTAACTAAAACGTTTGACCCTACAATTGAAACCTAGACTGAAACCAATTTTGGCTGGTAAAAATCAATTTTCTAGTGCTTAGGCTATCATATGAAACCTAGTGGTACTTTCAATATGAGGTGGATGTGTCAGTGCTCTAGATTTAGTTTTTGTTGTGAAACCTAATATTTTTGTGCTGAAACTAAAACTTGGTGTTTGGTGTTATGTGGTTAACGTTTATGGTTGGTGTTAGTGCGTATTATTATTGTTTATTAAGTGTATATTCAAACTGTGTCAAAAAAAGCAATAATTTAGTTAAAAAAACACCTAAATCCGTTCCTTCTTTCTTCGTTTTCGTTATTTCCTCCCTTAGTTTCAGTAATTGGTAGCTTTAATGATGGATGATTTAAGTTTAAGTTACGTTAAGGTGGGTAAAAAAATGAGTATAAGGAAAATTGAGGATAAGCCTCGATAAATGATGAAGGATTAGAATAAATAGCAACAAGCGTGAATGGTTGGATTCAATGTGATGGAGAATTCAATTTATCATACAATTTAGGGTAATCTTAGAGCGCACATATGACCACCTAACCCCCATTCGAAAAAAGGAATGAAGATATTTAATAGGTTTTTGAGCACTTCAGTTTAATAAAGGATTTCGTTAATTTTAGAGATGATAACTTTAAACTGAAGTTTCGACATATATTTAGTGGGTTACTGGACAGAACGGGTGAATCTTACTAGCGGACTTAGGCAGAGAACGATTTTTTCAGAAATTTTATATATTAATACAATATTAGATAATAGTTAAGTTCATGAGCTAATGTCAGTTAGAAAGCCGTATATTAGACCTCGAGGTGGAGGAATATCGTGGGCGACTGTTAGCGCAGGAGATACTTATTGCACACCCATTGTCTCGTGGCTTTTTGAGGTTGGAAACTAATCTGACAAATACTCACAGATCCTAATATTAATATACTTTTTTGAATTTTAAAACCTGTTTCCAGTTTATTGTACCAAAAGTTGAGTCAAAATTAGTATAACCTATAAGTTTAAGTTTTTCTTCATTATTAGCAACTGTGTTTGATCTAGATTTATTCAGCTATAGCGGCTTTTTTTTACAATATTGTTCATAACTGTCAAAATTAATAAGCAAACATGTTGCTCAAGTGTCTAGTAGAAATTAGGTTTCCAGACCGTTTTTTTTATTTTTGTCTCCGACGGGATGTTGGTATAAGTTAATATATAATTGTATTTTTGGTTCAGATGGAGACTGATCTAGTTTAAATTAAAAAGTTCTTACTTATTATCGGTATAGTCTCCTGGAATGTCATCATCACTAAAGTTGTCAATCTGGTAAGGTGAATGTCAATAAAATGTGATAATCGTTATTTTTATTGCAGGGTTTTTTACTGTTCGACCTGTCACGCGATTGAAAATTTTCCTTGAAGTTTGACAAAGGCCTGAATTCTTGTTGGGGATTTATGTCATTGAAATTATTGTCTACTCTTGACATACTTGTGCTATAGTTATTGTAACTTCTGTTTGAATTCTCTCTTAATTGAAGCGAGTCATAATTTTGCTCCTGTTGATCGTTATATTCAAAGCAATGTCTTATCGTATGGCCTGACATGCAACACCAGTCGCAAAACATTGGGTTGATTTGTTTGTTTCTATGCTCATGTGGATTCTAAGCTGCGTTTATTTTATGATCTTTCATTAGTCCTGTTAACTCTTTAAGTTGATCTTTTATTCCCTCTATTTCCAATTTATTATCTATGCTACTGGATGCTGTTCCGATAAACTCACTACTTATTGCAAAACTTAAGTCTTTTGTAGCAATATGATCGTTTAACTGTTGCCAAGTTGCGGGTGGATTCTCAATTAGGAATTGATGCGCCTTTTTTTAAGCCTGGTGGGCTTAAGCCGCGTATAAAGAATTCCATTTTCTTTGCTGTTCTTTGATCATCAATAAACGTTGGATTAGGCCATCCACGGTCTACTGCGGTGCTTAATCTACGTATGTATTTTTAATAAACTCATCAGGCTGTCTTTTTATGTTTTCTGCTTCTATTCGTCTTCTATACTTATCCTTATCATCAGTGAATCTATCTATGAATTGATCTCTTATCTCGTTGCAGGGTAAATGTGCTGCTAATCCCTGATACCTTCGCTATCTTTTTCTCTACTATATCAAGAAAATCTCTTGCATCTTCATTCGGATCTAAGCCGGTAAACTTTTCGAGAGCTAAATCTGGGTATGCTACTACGTTTGCCATCTTTGTTTAATTCACTCAATGTTTTGTTAACAATATATAAAGGGTTTGGATGTGTTGTGTACTGATCAATTGTTCGGACTGAAATAATTGTATTTAAGTTACAATGAAGTTTGCTGGGTTCAATGAATACGAATTTTTGTTAGATAGATCAATAGTGCTATGGGGCTGATTAAGTTTTTTAAGATGGAAGTTATTTCTGGGGTATTGCTGCTGGAAAGAATGGTTAATTCGTGAATATTTTTGTTTGGGTGTTTGGACAAAATTGTGATTTGATCTTTTTGGATATTGGTGATATACCAAATAATTTTTGTGGATCTATTTTTCAATTTTAGTTTTAAATTAAATGCTGTTGTATTTACTTGATAAAAGTTGGTCATAGCATTTTACATCCTTTTAGGGACATAAATATTTATCTAGGGAATGATAAACAATATAAAAAATATTTAAATTTTTCTTATGAACTTGTTATTATTTTTAATTTTTGTTAAGGAAAATTTTGTGTTTTTAAATAAAAATGATTAAAATGGAAGTAGTTTTGTGCTTGGGTATATTATGATATCAGAAAGCACTCGGGAGTGAAGCAATTAATTGTTCTTGCGGTATATAAATTATATTATTTGGTAATTTTATTTGCTGAAGAATTGTGTCAATTTCTGGAGTATGTCGTTGAAAAAGGACGTATAATTCGTGTTTGTTGTCGTGTTTGTTGACGTATAATTCGTGTTTGGGTGTTTTGCTAGTATACTAATATGATCTTTTCTTATGATGTTAGAGACTTTATTTCCTAATTTGAGCTTCAAATTTATTGTACTGACGTCAATTTTAAAATGTGTTTACATTAATTTTTACGGTGTTTGATTTCTTTTTCTTCAGCTAAGTTGTTTTATTTTGTTTGTATGTTTTATAGTAATGAAAACCTCCTAGGATTTGTTGATTCTTAACAAAAGTTATTAATAATGAAATGAGAAAATAAAAAAAAATTTTGGAAAAAAGAATTTCTAAAAATTTTCATGTTTTTTGAGTTTTTGTTTGCTGAAACCTTAGCTGAAACCTGAAACTTTATTCAAATGAAAATTTAGTGATGCTTTTGTTATGATTAACCATTTAATTTTATGCTTTTTTAGGTTATTACTGGCTCAGAACCCTAATTTTTTTGTTAAAAATTTTTTTTTTTAATTTTTCTGAAACTTTAATCTGAAACCTGAAACTATGGTAAGTGAAGTCAAGTTTTTTTTATATTAAAGTTGTCTAAAAGCTATAGTATTTTTTGTTTATGCTTGAACACGCAAAAAATTTTGGGTAAAATGAATCTTTTGATATCTTAAACCTAGTTTTTGAAATCTCAAACCTAAAACCCTTAAACTCTCTCAGACTCTGAAAATAAAAATTGGTTTTTGATAGCTGGTCTAGTGTAAATTAGAATTTGGAACACGTTTGTAGCTTCAAAATTACAAATTTGTTCGCGGAAACCTAAGTTTTTGAGGCTGAAACTATGATTTCTAGAACTGAAACTATGGTTTGACCACTTGGTTTTAGAGCTTTGAGATTGATAATTTAGGTTGGTATCTCTAACATTTTTCTATTCTAGCAAAAAATTGCCAAAAAATTGAGAATTTTAGCCTAAAACGACGATTTTATTATTCTGAAACTATAAGTTTGAGGGCTCAAACTAACACCTTCTAGAGTTTAAAAATTGGTTAGTGCAATAAGGATTCCTATTATCTTTCAATATTTCGCAAAAATTTAGCTTGGTAAGCAAAATTTATGGGTCTGAAACCAAAAACACCAATTCTGAAACGTACGTTTCAGCCTTACGAACCAAATTTTAAAACTGTTTTGGTGGGTTTTAACATTGTTAGTTTTCTCTAGAAAATCAAATTCGGCGTTCGGAGCTCAATTTTGAGACCAAAATCTCAATTTTTGTGTTCTGAAGCTGAAACTAAACAAAATTTTACCGTTTAAGACCAGGTTTTTGACTTATGGTATCCAAATTTGGGTTTCACTAATTCAACTTTTGCTGTTTTACCCAAATCCGTTAATAGAAACTTAAACTTTTGACCGGAAACTATACTTATTTTAACTAAACGTTTGATCCTACAACTGAAACCTAGACTGAAACCAAAAATTTTGGCTGGTAAAAATCAATTTTCTAGTGCTTAGGCTATCATATGAAACCTAGTGGTACTTTCAATATAAGGTGGATGTGTCAGTGTTCTAGCTTTAGTTTTTGTTGTGAAACCTAATGTTTTTGTGCTGAAACTAAAACTTTGTGTTTGGTATTATGTGGTTAACGTTTATGGTTGATTTTAGTGCGTATTATTATTGTTTATTAAGTGTGTATTCAAACTGTGTCAAAAAAAGCAATGGTTTAGTAAAAAAAAAACACCTAAATCCGTTCCTTCTTTCTTCGTTTTCGTTATTTCCTCCCTTAGTTTCAGTAATTGGTAGCTTTAATGATGGATGATTTAAGTTTAAGTTACGTTAAGGTGGGTAAAAAAATGAGTATAAGGAAAATTGAGGATAAGCCTCGATAAATGATGAAGGATTAGAATAAATAGCAACAAGCGTGAATGGTTGGATTCAATGTGATGGAGAATTCAATTTATCATACAATTTAGGGTAATCTTAAAGCGCACATATGACCACTTAACCCCCATTCGAAAAAAGCAAGGAGATTTTCAGTGCAGTAGACGAGACTGCTAAATATTTATCCATTTTGTTTCAAGTTAAAGTTAAAAGGGACGTGTTAATAATCGCCGCCCTTTTAAAATAGTGAGCTTGAAAAAATGAGAAAAATTGGACAAGTATTTAAAAAGTAGTGGATTTTCAAAACAAGATTTAATAGTCCTAATAAGAGTAAATCAGTCAATATCTGGTTTTGTGAAAAGAAGCCTTAATTTAAATGGCACGCTCCAATTTAGAATTCGGTCGTTAAATAAACAATTAAGACAATGGTCTTTTGTCTGTGTAGTATTTTCAAAACTACAACTGTACGTATGAGCATTCAAGGTTTTTTTTCACTTGTGGTCAGTTATGAACAGAACCAACAAAATTTTAAGAAATTAAAAATTTAAAAAATGAACAACTTTCGTTCTTGGAAAAATGCTAGACATACAATATCCAAATATGAAAAATCACTACTCATAGACTTTTCATGTAATTTTTTATACTTGTGGAATTGCATGAAAAATGTATTATAAGCATTTTTCCTTATATGAAAATTAATTGAGTAGCATTTTTGATCAACCCGGGTTGCCTTTAAAATAGGACCCTTTGCCTAGCCAGAGCGTCGAATCCTTGACGGAAAGACCGTCCGCAAAATGCCCATCGTCCTATCCCTAAAACTCCTATCCCTAATACTTTCGCCTAAAACTCTCCTGGTTGCCAAGTCCTTTCCAACAATTTTACCCTTTGTCATTTCGATTTGGAGCATACGCATGTTTGAGGTGAGAATGAACAGTTTCCTGCTTGCCAGGCTTTGACTACTGTGAGGCTTCGACTAATTTTGTAAAACAAAAAAAATTTGAATAATTTTTGTTGTTAAATTTTCCAATCAGTAACCTAACGTTTTAAAATGCATTTAAAAAAAAAACTTTTTTTTTCCGTTTTCACTTTCAAAGGACGTTGCTGTTTCTTCTTTCCTCCTTTTGGAGAAAATTAGAGATAATGCTTTCGAGCCTTTCCACTTCTGGTATCGCTTTCTTGGTTTTGTTTTTCGTATGGCGGTTTTTTGTGACATTTGATCTATTGCTTTTGTTCAGCTTTGCATCTCGCTGGTGTCTTTTGACATCATCCATCAATTGGTTAATTGTGTCAACAGGAGGAAGCTTCAATTCACTTTGGATCTTATTTCCTTTCGCCTAAAACATTTTTTAGATTATATTTTTTATATTAGTAGTTTGCATCCAAATTCGATAATCTCAAATGAAGAACAAAAAATAAGTTCGAGTATCTAAGATTAGGACCGTTTATCCACGTGATATAGGACCATCATAAGAGCTGTACAGCTCATCACGGCGAACTGCTGTTGCGCCCCTGTTTAAGAAAAGAACTACATGCAATTTTTTGGTTATATTTCTGGGCGGGGTAATTTTGCTTCATCCTCAAGCAACGAGCACGGATCATGGTGGGCCTCGAACATCCGACCTTTCATTTTCGAGGCGGAGACGTCACCACTTCATCACCGCTCACATTCTGAAGTTATTTAGTTTAGAAAACGATTTGTTTCGGGGATACCAATCATAAACTTAATCATCTTCAATTAAGGCGATGCGAAAAAGGACAGTACATCATGCAGCCTTCATAAATGTACAAGCCGCTCATTAAACACAATTCCAATATCATAGAAAATCGATCTGCAATTACAATGCAGTTCGTTTTCAGAAAACATAATTTGTTAAAGAGGTACCGGTTTTGGTCTAGATTCGTCACAATTGTTTTTAGGTTCATCCAAATCCGGATCCTGATTGGCCACGACTCTCACTCCAGTTTTGTTCGTGAAAGTCGTCATTACTATGCTTATCTCGTCCGTTCGTTCCTGTTTTAACTCGTGCCATCCCTCTGTCGTCGCTCGGTCTAGTTGTCTCGATAAGTGTTTGAACCTCTCCGCGTTTTCGACGCTTCTTTTGAACCCATGTTCTCCCATCAAATCATTTGGAACCTGATCTAAACTATATTTTATGATTGGATAAATTAAATGTTTTACCAATGTAAAGTATTTAATATTAACCAATCATGATCCATCTAACTAACAACCCACTTATTTGTAAGTGCTGAAGTTACTTGTAATTTCAGCACCAGAGAGATTTGAATTTAACTTAGAAATTAGTTGGACTCTCCCGAGCACTTCAGCAGCCGCAATAAACCAGTATACCCTAGATCTATTGAGCCTAGCAGAGACTAGTTAAACAACCTGAGACTAGATAGTATAAGAGTAAGATTAGGATCGGTATTAGACTAAGAAGTTGCACGAATCTATCCGGCCGAAAATAAGATAGCGTGACGAGCAGACGGTGTACCCTATCCGAAATTACTCTATGAGTTATACACCCCAGTCTTAACTCATCTGGTGCGACCATAAGTCTCGAACAAGACCTTACTAGATTAGAATTAACCAAAATTAGATTAGAAATTAGACAAAAACATTTACAAAATGTTATACGACAATAATTTAATTGAAATGTCTCTCCGACTCAATAGATCAGAGCCAATATTCCGAACCATAATAGAACTACCCGGAATTGGAAGAAGACATCGAACCAAAGACGACATACGACAAAGTAGAAACTTGCCGTATAGTTATATGATAGTTCGGCAAAAGCCAGAACAAACTTTTATATTTCGAATACTACTTGCAATGAATTTAGATTTCCATTTGCAAACATAAAACCTTGAAGTAAATCTTCAAAATCATTTCAGGCGCTAAACAAATTAATATTATACAATAACGATTGATAAAAAGATCTAAGATCGTTTTCCTAAAACTCTGCAGTATTATACAAAACATGTTTGAAGAATATTTATTGGAAAATAAAAATAAAAATTAGTAGCATGACAATAAATGGTTAGTAATCATAAATCATCCTGTTGTTCCAGCTTCATCACCTAAAACATAACAGCAATCATAAACCCACTAATATCATCAAAACACTAAATCTTTCCTTTACACAAATTTAAAACTTTATAAAAATTTAAAGTCACTTAATTTAAAATCAGATCATCAAGGCTTATCCTTGGATCTTAAATAATTTTCTACTTAATTAAATTTTAAATTTGATCATCAAGGCTTATCCTTGGATCAAACAGAACAACTTTGTTCTCCCCCACCCACTTAATTAGTGTCTAACGACCTCAAACGTCGATTCACTACCCAACCCTTTCTAAAAACCCAAGACTAATAGAAATTTTTAAACAAAACTAATCATTCAAATTAGGATAAACAGTGAAGAACTTCGGTTATTCATCCTTCACTTGACCCCTCCTCTTACCAGACCCAGGATAAATCTTAGACTTAGTAAGTTTAAAATAGTATCTAACGAACTACTCGCGTTCTAATTATACCTGAACCTTGTGGATCGATTTACTATTCTCCAACCCTTGAACACAATCACTACCCCTAAGTAAGATTAAGTAAGTTAACACCTTAGCTTATACTAGTCACGAGAAAGTAAAAATCATTCTTCGGAATCGATATACTTTTCTCTCCAACCCTGAACAATTAGACCCAGGTTAAGCTAACCAAAAAATCGTAAGAACTAACAGTTTAAGTCAATAGAAATCATTTAACAACCTTTCGCATCCGTCATTCTAAACCTTATGTCATTTAAAAACCTAGGAAATAAACAAACAATCATTTTACACAATTGTGAAATAGATAACAAAAAATACGACCTTGTAATCACACCTCATACACAAACAGTTGGATACATTCGAACAAAACGACAAACACTAAAGAGAAAAATAATAACTAAACAAAGACAAATAACACGAAAAAGATTTTCAAAAAATCGAAACGCATTTTCAGAATCAGAAACCAACAGTTTAGACGAACTTTACAAATTAAAAGAATCAATAGATAAAAATTACCCACAACACGATCAATTATATTTTTCTGACTCAGAAACAACTTCAAATTCATCACAAAGAGGAAAAAGAAGAATAAAAAAGCAGTATAAACACAAACCAGTACATCTATACAATTGGAATCAACCAATTCGACACATTAATAATTACATATTAACAGTCATCGAACGAAAAAATGAGTTCAACGCACACCCCAGGTGACGAAACTCCAGATGATGATGAAATCTTTCCTTTTATAGTAGATGCAGATACTGATAGAGGACAACACATATTTTGTCAAAATTTACTCGTAAATTTATTTGAACCCGGAATCAGTCCATGTAAAACAGAGTTCCCCGATGTAAAAATCAAAAGACAAATCATAGATCACTATCTAAAAGATATATGCAACATAACACAACAGTATGGAATCTACTCTATAGAATTCACTTCCCCAAACCATAATAATAGAACATATACTATTCAAACAGACGACCTTGATTTAGAATTTTCAAAAGTTTTTTCAGAATATATAAAAAGCATCCAATACCATAACTCACAAAGAGCAAACTCCATTTTCACCAATGAAGTTTTCGCACTAATATATAGTTATATTTCGATATTAGAAAATGAACTCCCATTAACAAATGTCTCACCGACAGAAACATCTAAACATTTAAGAGTACGACATGAAATCACACTACTCTCTAGTTATTTAAACATCATTAAAGAAAATTTCACGAAAGACGACGTTTCACAACATACCAAACACGATTTACAAAAAATTTTAGCATGGTTCATAATAGATTATTTTACACACAATATTGATTTAGTTGCACAAGCAAGAAAAAATTTTAGACCCCAAAATTCGAACGATGATACCGCTATCACAGAACAATCAGATTATGTTTGGGACCCCGAATGGTCTCATTCCGCATTTATAAACTTTCCACAATCAATCTCAAGTCAAGCAATAGGTACAATATCTTACATAAGAGATTATGTAAGAGTAATACCATTAACAATTGATGCAACACCATTAAACTATAATACATTTTTACCCGATACACAAAATAATAGTTTAAACTCTACAGTCATACACAATGAAAACCTCAATGGAACTAGGAATCTTACTCAACAAGATATCCAGACACCATCACACTTCATAAATGAAGAAATTGTACACACAACAACTACACAACAAAGTATTTCACCAATACGCCCAAATTTAACAACACCAAGAAATACAAATCCTTCACAAACACAGGTAACCTTACAATCAACCGTTAAACCTTCGGTTGCCCCTAAATATTCACATATGGATTACCAAACATACAAACCCATGACAATACCATCAAAAACACGCAAAACATTCACTAGAAACAACTTTGCAGACCATAATTATAATTATACACATCCATCAAAAACAAATTATCAACCACAAAGGAATTTTAATCAATATACAAAACTTCGAAACTGGGATAACCCAACGGCCCAATATAATTCCACAAATTTTCAACCAAATCCTCCACAGGATCGCAGTGGAAATTACCCATTTTTTCAACAAAATAAAAATAAAAAACAAACATCTTATCAAATGGATTATTTATCCTCAGATGAAGATTTCTTACAACCAGATATATTTGCACCAAATACTCAAGAATATCGTAGACAAGGAATACAGAAAACACGTACAAATCATAGAAATTTTTCTCCACAATCAATAGATGCACAATATCAACAACCAATTCAACAACAAAATCCAATTAATACACAATCTTTTCAACCAATTCAACAACAAAATCCAATGACTACACACTCGTATCAACCATCACAAATGCAAAATGAAATACCACTCCCGTATTATCTTCAACAACATGAAATAACAAGAAACCAACTTTCAAATTTTTCTCAAATGCCAAATGCAGCTGAATCATTACAAATGACAATGAATCCATACCTTATGGGTGGATCATCAATAACATCAAACAAACCTTTAATGGTTTTCACAGGAACAGACCCTGAATACTCTGTAGAAGATTACTTAAATGCAGTAACAGCAAATTTAATTTTAAATATAGGACCTGAACCAATTAATACGCCACTACATCAAAACTGGATACATCGACGCACAGCGTTGATACAAACAACCTTAGATGGCGCAGCCCAAAAATGGTTTTCAGTACTACCTCAAGAAATAAAATCAAACTGGAAAAGATTTACACAAGAATTTTCAAAAATGTTTGACTCCGAAAGAAACAAACAACAACAAAGAGTTTTATGTAATGAAATTCGCAGATTACCAAACGAAACCATCAAACAAATAGCAGTAAGAATCGAAACACTAGTTCGAAAAGCATATTCACTAAATACACACGACTATAAAAACACTAAGATGACAGAAATCTTAATGATGACCTTAACACCACAATTAAGGAAAATAGCAATAAAAAAGAGAGCATCCCATCCTTCTTCAATTCGAGAACCCGATTTAGATTTTAGAAAACTAGTAGACAAACTAGAACAAGCAGAAATCACGATGAAACTAGAAGAAACGGAGAATTTGAAATTACAATACGTTAACAAAATTGAAACGACTCCCACTAATATTAATAATATACAAGAATCAGAAACAGATCTCGTTGAAAAAATCACTGAAATACTCAATATTTACGAAAAGAACCCGAACTTTAAAGGCAAACCATCTTTCAAGAAATGGTGTAATTATTGCCGACGATACGGACATAGTATTTCCGAATGTAGACAAAAACAGCAAGATAGTCAAAATAAACCTCAAAAATACAAAGAACCAAATAAATCATTTTATCAATACATGAAAAAAGATCAAAATCTACCAAACAAAAATGTATACAGCAACAACAGTTCAGGAAAACCACTCCCGAACAATACAAGCTATACAAGAAATCAATCTCCATATAACTCAAGTTATAGAGGAAGATCACCAGAACGAAGAAACACGTATAATTCATCACAAAATCACTACAATAGACCGAATAGTCGAAATAACTACTCCAGATCAAATTCAAATACACAACGATTTGTTTCTAGATCTAATTCCCAATCAAGAAATAACTACTATCCAAACAACCAATCACGAAATTCATCATACAATAGGAATAGAAACTACTCCTATAATAGAAATAGAAGTTATTCAAACAATCGAAATCAGAATTACCCGAACAATCGATCAAGGAATAACTCATATAATAGATCGAACTATAACAGACAAAACAATAATTACCAAAACAGATCGCGAAATAATTCACAAAATCGACACCCAAGTTATAATAATCGTTATAGAAATTATTCCCAATCACCACACCGGAATAATAATCACTACAATAACTCTAATAATCGTCATAGAAGTAGTACACCTAAACATCAAAGACAAATCAATCAAGTACAAGCTAACCCAGAAACAACATCAGACCCCCCAGGTATTGATGACACAGTAACTGATACGTTACAACTTAATCAAATAAACTGTACATCATCAGATTCAGAAAGCGATACTGAAAACACTCTTACTATCAATATGATAAAAGTCGAAAATGACTATGAATCTGTCATATATGAACAACCCTTTCCATCACACATATATGAAAATCAATCAGAATTTCTTCAAAATCATTACACTACACCCATAAATTCCACACCAACGACGCAAGAAACAAACGAGATTAACACTACAGATCAAACCAATAAAAATACCAAAACAAAATGCTTGAATACAAACCACATTTATCAAAATATACAAAAAGAACAACCCAAAGAAAAAATTTGGACAATACCATTTCTCTTAGAAAGCCCAAGAAATAAAGAATTTCAACCACCAGACCTTGAAATAGATTTTTTAATTGATTCAGGAGCAGAATCAAACATAATAAACATTCCCACATGGAATGAAATAAAAACTTTACACCCAAAGCTAACACCTCTTGAAACCTCCAGTAAGTTAGCGACAGCACAAGGATCAACATTGATAAACTACGGAAAAATCCAATTATTTCTCCTCCCTACCAGAACAATGGAGCAAAGCAAACTTCTAAACAAGCCATTTAAACAAATATTCCATATTACTGATATTAAATATAACATCATTGGTATACCATTTATTTCAAAGTATATACCAACAATTAACATACTAAATAGTAAAATATTAATCAAAGATAAATATACAAAAACAAAAGAAACATCATTAACATTTTTTCAAAGATTAAATAAACAACCACCATTCTTTTCAAAATTTTATCCGATATTTAATCAACAAAGAAAACACCTGAAACCACTATCAGGAAACATCTATAATTTTTCAATAAAACAAGTTCATCAATATGATAAAGAACAAAACAAACAAAAATTTTATATGTCAGATTTTGAATTCAAACCTATTCATAAATTTTTCAAAATTACAATCTCTTCAATAAAATATTTGAAAAATTCGAATTCAGATATTATTTCCTTACATGTTTATAACAACACACCTTACCAAGTAACATTACCTTTAGGACTTTTAGGATATTGTGAAACTAACGCTACAATATCACCAATACACGAAAAAGCCTATCGCGTAAATAATATACTCCAATTACTAGATATTTGCCAATCTACAATTCTTAATGAAGAATTATCTATAAATAATATAATAAGTAACGAAAACAGAAATACGGATTATTTCACAAAAACTCCATATTTCAAACCTACATTCAACATCAGTAACTACACAGAGGACCAACAGAAATTTTTAACAATGTTTAATTTCCAACATTCACAAATATCACAAGACGAATTCGAAAAATTAGCCAAACAGCTAATTAAATATTCATCAGTCTATGCAACATCAAAATTCGATGTTGGCAAAATCAGTTCATCACTACATCTCCCATTAAAACCAGACGCAGTTTTCAAAAAACAAAGAGCAAGTAAAGTACCAATTCACTTACATGATAAAGTAAACAGATTACTCGATATTTTAGAACAGTACAATATTATATCACCAGTTAATAAAGAAGAACAACCAAAAGGCAACACATTCATCAACCCCGTTATCATTCTAGCTAAAGGAGAATCATTAAAAATCGTTCTCGATGCTAGATACCTCAATTCACTCATAGATGAATCCAAATGTAATTGGCCCATTGAACCAATACAAGTTATTTTAACAAAAATAAACGGCAAATACTTCACAACCGCCGACATGAATAGTGCATACAATCAAATGCCACTAGATGAACAATCACGACGTTTAACACAATTTGTTATCGGAAACCAACAATATGAATTCAACCGCTTATTCTATGGAATATCCATAGGACCAGCAGCATTTTCAGCCTTTATGAGCAAAATTTTTAGACCACTAATACTCAAGAAAAACGCAATCACCTATTTAGACGATGTTTTTATGCAATCACAATCAAAAGACGAAATGTTCAAAGTTTTAGAAACATATCACCAAATACTTCAGAATGAAAATCTGAAGGCCGCCCCCGATAAATCACATTTCTTTTTGACAAGAGTTAAATTCTTAGGACATAACATAGAAAGAAAAACAATCACTCCACTGAAATCACGCATTGACGCTATTCAAAAACTTCAACCACCAACAAATAAAAAGAAAATCCAAGAGTTCCTTGGAATGTTAAACTTTTTAAGTAAATATGTTTATAAAATGCAATTATATCTACGACCATTTTACAACATCCTTAGACAACAAAATAATTTTGAATGGAATACAGAACATCAAACACGATTCGAAGAAATAAAGAAACTTTTAACTGAACAAATTTCAAACACAATTCCAGACCCTGATCAACCATTTTATGCAATGTGCGATGCTTCGAACTTTGGCATCGGCGCAGCATTATTACAATCACATAATGGTACAAATAAAATGAACCTAATATCAGCAAATTCTCGATTATTCACTCGAGCAGAGCTACGACTCTCAACTCTAATGAGAGAATGTACAGCCATAATATATACACTTACAGAATATGAATTTCTGATACTTGGATCAAAACATCCCACAGTTTTATTTACAGACCACAAACCAATCATCTTTCTTTTTACACAGAAATCTAACCCAAACCACCGAGTTTACAGATTTCAACTAATTCTAATGAAGTTTCCAAACTTACATATAGTTTGGACTGCAGGAAAAAATCTTGCATTACCAGACACCTTAAGTCGAAATACACCACCTGAATTACTTACACGAAAAACAACAGTTGAAATACCCAAAAACATAAAATTCTACCTTGCAGAAAACGAAACATCACCTCGATTAGAATGCAAATATGCAGTTAAAACTGATATTGAACAATCACAAATAAATAATTTACAACATTTCCCACTTTATTTAGATTGTCAAAATAATCATTATGAAGTTGACCTACTTGGAACATCAACTTTTAAACCAATTCCATATTCTCAATGGATAAAAAAAAACACCCAACAAAAACGAACAAAACAACACCTACCTAAAAAAGACCATTTTCCACTAATTGAAAAAGAAGATTTAACTGATAAAATAAATTTATCAGGACCACAAACAAATGATTCAAAATACACAATAAATCAAGTTTTTGACCTTCACGACCCACTTGATACAATACCCTTATCTAAATTCGAAGTTGAAAACATTTTTCTCCCCCCAACAGATACGATTACAATTTCAACACTGAAACAATATCAAAACCTTGACCCGATAATTCGACAACTAAAATCATGGCACAAATATAAAACTAAACCTATCAAAGCAGATTCAACCATTCTAGGAAACAAAACACTCCTCCGATACTTTCGCAAATTTAACAACACAACAATCAATGAAACTACAGACCTTTTAGAATACAATTTAAACGAATCCACAGTTCCCTGTCTCCCTATAAGTATGATTCTTATAGCTTTTAATATTTCACATACACAAAATATTAAAGGACACTCTGGATCAGAAAAAACATATTCAAATTTTATACAAAATTTTTACTTCCCAAATGCACCAATTTGGATAAAAGTACTATGCAATGATTGTATAGTATGTCAGCTAAATAAACCTTACCCAAATCAAAAACAAGTAGCACAAATACAAGATTTTAAAGTACAAAGTTTATACTTTAATCACCGTATCTCATTTGATACTAAAGGACCAATTTCACCCTCATCAGAAGGAAACTCCTACATTATGGTAATTGTTGACGCATTTACACATTATGTAGCACTTAATCCAGTACCACATTGTAACGCTTATTACGCATACACAACACTCTATGAACACTGGATAGCAAAATTTGGACTACCAGAAATTTTAGTTACAGACAATGGTACAGAATTCATAAATAATGAAATAATAACACTATGTCATTTATACAACATTAAACACAAACCACGTACATCTCATGCACCTTGGACAAACGGCTTAGTCGAAGGTATGAACCGTTCATTACAAGAATATCTTAGATGTATCATCAACGGAAATGATACAAAATATACCGAATGGTCAGCAGATGTAAAATTATTTCCCTTAGCATATAATTCACAAATTACGACAACTTTAGGAATGTCACCATACGAAATGGTTTTTAACCAAAAGCCACGCAAACCAATAATGTTTACAGCAAATTCTCATAAAAACGCACAAGGTTATTGTCAACCAAATAAAGACTCAATTTGTTATAACCTCCCATTACATACGCACGATGAAGATCATTTTCATCACCCACAAATTCTTAAACTAGCCTCCGGTACACACACCGAATGGATTTTAAATAGAGATAAAAAACACAATGAAATTTATCAAAAAATAACAAAAAAGTTATTACAAAGACAAAATATTAATGAACAAATCAATTCACGTTTTACACCAGCTTCCGATTTAAAAATTGGAACATTTGTTTTAATACCTAATTTTAATACTCACAAAGGAAATTCTAAAAAATTACAACCCCTCCGAAAAGGACCCTATCAAATAATTGCAAAACCCACAGATGTCACATATAAAATTATCGACTCAAACAAAAAAGAAATCGTTCAACATCGAAACAACCTATTACCTTATTACCCAAAAGAATACGCACTCCGCGAATTAACTCAATTATATTCTTTCACAGGATTAAAAATCATTCAAAATGAACCACATCTAAAAAACACAGAACAAAATGATAACCCCACCGAAACTCAAAACACAAAACCAACCGCCACCAAAAACAATACACAAAATCATAAAGAATCTCCAAAACAAAGAAAAAATAGAAAAATGACAGAACAAATAATACCCCAAGAAGAAATAGACAAATCAGAACATAGAAAGACAACAAGACTCCGAAATCAACCACGTAAAAACTACAAAATGTTCATCCCCCAATCTAAAATATTAAAGAAAGTAGAATTTAAAAAGTAATTTTAACATTCTATACTTCACAATCTTGAAACCTCCGTAACATTTTTCATTTCCATTTTTCAAAATAACATGCTCACAAAGTACGCAATAATTCTAGTTCAAAATAGACCAATAGGATTCATCCAATCCGCCACTTTCTCTAACTCAAACTAAGATCAATTAGACGAATAATCTAGAACTCCAGGCACATCTCTAACTATAACTTTACAACCTCCAGGTCAAAAATAAGCAAACCACTCCAACTTGACAGCTAAAATAAATATCACCATAATACCGTACCCCTCCCTTATCTAATAACCCAAAGATCAACAATATTTCCCCAACTCAGACCACGAATACCCCCAAAACAAATTTGATAACTTAGCCTAAAGTCACAAAGTGAAGATTTTAATTAGCCTAAAGTATAAAAATCTCACCATACCCCGGATCATTTGACAAACAAAAATAAAGAAAAAGACGACCTCCCAGTCACCATGAAAATTGCCCCCAACAATTTTTTACGAAACTCAACCCACTTGTCAAAAAACTAATAAATAATTCGACCACACTAGAAAATCGCCTCAAACAGCAAAAAAATATTCGACCAAGAGATCATTTCTTAAATGCTTTTCTCTCAAACAGTCGCTCAAATATTTATTTTAAACATTTTTTTTCAATACTTCAAGCCTTTATAATATTTCTTTTTGATATCATTGAATCTTTTCTAATAATCATAATAATTTTTTGTAACATTTTTTTAATTTTCTACACAATAATTGAACTATTCCTCCAACTTTCCAAAACCCTTGAATATATCCACAGGTACGATTTTAACAACTTGTCTAAATGATACGAACAATTTTCAGTAGAACTGATATTTTTTTATTGTTTGTAATTTTCATAACATTTCTATTATCCCTCATTTTGACAATATGTAAATGTATAAAGAAAGCAATCATCACATTTGCCCTAGCAACAATTTTTCTAATTCTTTTTTTAGAAGAATATTATAATAAACATAAACCTTCCCACTAAAGTAACAATTTAAAAATCCATCAAAAATTGCTACCCAACAGTCACAGAATCAGTCTTCACCGACATCATCCCAAGATAATCCAACACCACCTTCAACTACTCAAAACCCTCAAACATCTACACGAATTTCTTTTCAAGACAATCCATACACTTTTGAAGAACGGCACGCTCGTTTATCTGAACCACTAGAACCAGTTCAACGACAAGCATCCCTAAGTGAACCAACGTATAATCTTTACCCAACACTACCACAAGAACTAAGTAGAATACGAAACCTTAGTCAAAACCAAAACACAGCAGAAATAAATAGACAAATCATACATCCTCGACGAAATAGAAATTTTCAAACTCCCCGAGTTCATTTTGATATACCTCAATCCCCAACACAAACCACTCCAGAAAACACCACTGGTATCACACCAGAAACTCCTACACTTTTTTCACAACGAAGCACTTCCAGTCTACCTTCAGACTACTTAGGTTCAACACCAACATCTGAACAGATACGTGAAAATCCCTTTAACCCCCCAAACCTAACATCACGACTACCATATTGGACTACAAATTCATTCACACAAGGTGAACCAAATTTAGTCAATGACCCCATAGATATTTCTACGGATACAACAACATCCTCATCACTACCAGAAACATTATCACTACCATCAACACCATCAATAAGTCAATTTTCACCACTACCCTTTAACTTAAATTTTCCAAATAATCTCGACGCCAGATATCGAGAACAATCATCTATAAATATTCCTTTAAGATTAGATTGGAATACATTCACAGCACCTCCACCATTATTTGGACAACATCAAGAAAGTAACCGCCTTCATAACTGGGCACTTAATAGATTACAATATCGCCAAGATATTCACAACGATATCCGTGATCACAATATTCAAATACTCCAACAAAACAGTTTACAATTAAAGTTTGAAATCACAGTTAAGTTAAATAATATTACCCAACATCCCTACCCATTAAATCCACCTAACATAACAGCTCAATCACTACCACCACCGTTTATAACTACTGAAGTAATATACAAATACGACAGATACACCAAAAACACAATTGGTTACATTACATTTTATAATCCATACTCAGGATTATCATACACATGTATATTCTAAAATTATTAATTTTTCTCCAAACCCTTTTCCTAATAACCTCAAATCAAAACATAAACCCTTCCCCTCGTACAGGACCACAAGATTTATTAGTAACACATTACGATTGCGAAGAAAATGAACAAAAAACACTACATAAATATGCAATCAATCAGGTATCACAATGTGAAACAGAACCACAAGCTATAGAAACCACAGATATAATAGCAACACTCTATTCAAAAGCCCGAGCTACAACAGTTACAGGTTATAAATTCACAGCAACATTTTCCGAAAAGAAAGTACATTGTTCACAAGTCTCGAACGGAAACAAAAACCGACTTGACCATGAATCATTCTACCAAAGTAATATAGAACGTCTTTTACATCTCAATCCCGACGATTGTAAAAATGAATTACTTAGACTAAACATCACACAAAATAAAAACTCCCAAAGAAAATTAGTTAATTTTCAAGTTTTTTCAGACTCTGTACATCAATCACAACTTGAAAGACACCAAGGACATATAAAACTAGACGAAAAATACCCGTATAACGGCGCACACGGACGATTAACCTATGACCTACACGATAAACATTGGATACCACACATTGGTATAAATAACCCATCAAACTGCAAAGCAGACACGAAAAATAAAGGATACCAAGAAATAATGTTTTTCGATTGGAAAATACAACTCGAAAAAATACAACTCACACGAGATTTATCTGATAATACAATGATCTATCAAGGAATCCGACTACCTTGTAAAAATGATCAAGGATATTGCGACCCTACAACAAGAACACAAGCAACAATTGTTTGGTTCCCCGAAGACACATGTACAACATTTCAAGTAGCAAAAATACACGCTCGTATGATAAAATTTCACGAAAAATATTTCATACAATCAATTCCATATGAACAAGTCCATCCATCACGCAAACTAAGTTCCGATTTTAGAAACATAGACAATATAGAAAATAAATTGACACGTTTTCAAATATATCAAGAAACAGAACTTGCATGTAAATACAGGAATCCACTTCACAGAACACAATACTCTGAAATATTAGTTGAATATGAAAAAGGATTCGACATGACCACTGGTAAAGTAAAAATCGACCCATACGCCACAGGTCATCCTCTAAACGAAGGAACATCCTATATACCAGTTAATTTTCAAAAAAGCAACGGACAACCTGGTGGACATCTAAAACCTTCTGACACCAGAAGCACACGCTTACAAGAATTATCACTAATGAATACTACATATTTTGGTAATATCCACTATGATATTCATTTGGATATGAAACTAGACTATACAATTAGCCGCATTTTTCAAGAAATGTCACTCTCCGAATTAGAAACACTACATCAACTATGCGAATTAGAACGAACACAAATACTACAATCACTTGCACTAGCAGTATTAAAAATACCCTACGCAGGATACTTATTATCAGGAAATAGATCAAATTTTTTAGACTACGAAGGAAACATTTTATGGTTTTATACTTGTACTAAAAAAGTATCACCACTATACGTTTTTGAAGATAAACGATGTTATAAAAGGATCCCTATCTTTTATAAGAATAAAGTACATTTCGTGGATACACTTTCACGAAGAACCTATTTCTGGGATACCGCAGTCCCATGTGGATCAGAAAATAGCCACAATGTAGTACAACTAAACCCTGATGAAAACAAATATTATCTTCTCACTCCATATCCCACATTAATGCAATCACTCAAAAAATTTTCACCAGAAAGCATTCGCGCTATTGCTCGAAACCCAAATATAGACTTACAATCAATAGGAATCTATTCAAAATCAGATATTCAACATCACATTAGAACACAACAATTCCAAGAATTATTAACACAAATGGACACTATACAAAGACAATCAATAGACCAAAATTTACGCAAACTTGCAGAAACTGCAGGATTTGCCGATATCTACACGCAAGACTATAGCGGATATTTTAAAGACATTAAAGATTATATATATCTAAACGGCGAAAAATACCGTCCCCAAGATATATCACCAATTAACATTTTTAGCTTTGTTACACTCAAAAATGAGATCCTAGATTTTCTAGGATGGCCCTACTACATCTTAGAAAAATTGACTATTTTATACGCAATGTTTAACTTTATTGGATTTCTTTTCTCACTCTTAAAAGGAATCTACAATACATGTGCTATACACACACAAGTAAACAGACAAGCAAGCGTAGCACGCATACTTTTTGCAGGATTTTTTGGAATTTTTTCCACATCTATAAACAAAATTCTTTTAGACGCACAAATAAAAGAATATAACACAAAAATAACAACACGACAAAATACATACGACGAAGAACATAACAATGTCGACCCACAGCCAACGGCACCACAATTACCACCCCTACCAAATAACCATCCACTATCCCTAGTCCCACGAAATTTTAGAAATTTAGCAATCACACATAATCCAAACTTTAGACTCACCACATCACAAAGTCCCGTCCAACATATAATGACACATCAATCGCAAGATGATAATACTTACGAACAAATTATTGAACAACCACATACCACCGCTTTTCAATCTCAAAATAATAATTTTTTTAGCCCACGATGAGCCGCCAACTTGGATCACTCCATCGATCAAATTCCCATCCAACCAACCTTACCTCTTCAATCCCAATAATACCACTTTTTGCTTTTCCGCCACCCGATTTTCCATCTAGCAATGTAACATCAGGCATGAATTCCGACACTAACTCACAAATTTCAGTTTTATACTCCATTTCACAGCTAAATAACCCGAATATTGAAACCCCCGACGAATTTGCCGACTCAGAACCATCTCCATCCAATAATTTTCATAACCCTTCTAATTTTTCTCAACCTCCTTTTCAACCCATATTGTCCAATAACCCTGACCCAATCACTCCGACACCCTCTTATGCTTCCCAAGTTACCCCAACCTACTCCTCATACCATTCTGACCAATCATCTCCAGACACCCCCCGAATCTCCCCAGAGCTAGACAATTTTATTACCCTCCAACAACAACCCTACCACCTTAACACCCCGACCATAAACCAAATCTCCTCCACTACAACTTCATCCAATCCCCCTACACCCTCTTCAAATTATACTGAATCATTAGCACCATCATCCACATCAACTGAATCCTCACTCAACACTAATAGAGCTTACCGCACTTTTAAAAGAAAGTTCCCCAACCATCCTTTCCCAGCAAAACCAGGAACAGCCCGTGAATACATCAACCACCCCCAGCATACTAACACTAGAGAATTTTTAGCTATCACTTTACCCTCATTTCCACAATACACCTTAAACACCCCTCATGACGCTAACGAAACACGCAACTTTGTAGACGAATACGTTTTAATGCCCACTCTCTCTTGGACCTCATACTATCATTTCACTAACCCTCTTTGCTTACCTTTAACCAACACATCCATCGATATAGACCGAAACAAAGACATGCTATATCGACTAACTACACCACTCACCGCTAGACAATTTACTTACGTAGGATATAAAAAATCACTAAAAATACACACTGCACCTAGAGCTAATGAATATACACTAGAATACTACGATCACAACATCATCAGAGCTAACCAAGATCAATTCTTAGACGACGATCGCTTCGCTAACCCACAAATCACCGAGAAATTTTTCATCAAGACACCATATGTATTTACACTAAACATCTTCGACCGAAAGTTTGATCACATTATTTCAGAAGCACTAACAAGCACACAAGCGTACGAAAGTTTTAAAGAACGCTTCCAAATCTTTTCACTAACCTTTCATTTCCTTGCACCACACGAAAGAGATTTACACTGCTCACACGATATTATGTTGCGAACTAAACAAACACATACATACAGTTACTATCGTTTCATCCAAAATCACTTTGACCTCCACACACCCTCTAGACAACCACACCATCGCTTTCAATTCATCAATTCAAAATACACTTCACCGTATTTCCTAAATTTCACATATTGTATTAAAGATACTAACCTTCATGGTATTCTTCGTAACTATGACCCCATAACCCAAATGTACATTTTCTGCCCCATCACCAAGACCTTCAACGCCGAAGAATCCCGACCCTTCCTTATCCCGCACGAGTTTGTACAGCCTATAGAAATCCCCATTTTAGAATTCATCCACAACACTAAATTTAACCACAAATTATATAACTTAATCCAAAACACACCTTATGAGTTTGCAGTAGGCACTGAAGAACTAACCACTATTAAGGCACTTCAATTGCTTTGGCCACTGCTTCAAACTAAAAATATCATCCGCATCTTAGCTAAACTACTAACAACTTCAGAACTAATTCACGATATCTTCCCCCACGGTTTTTTCCCCGACGACTAAACAGGTAAGTATGAATTAAATGAATATAACTAACTAATTAAAATATTAAAAAACTCACCATTCTTTATTCATGTTTTCTTTAGATTTTTAGCCTTCATCTTCGATCATCTGAAAAATTCACAAAAGAAAAATAAAAAATAGCAAACTTCTTCAAAACTGTTTAAGACCCTTTTAACTTTTGCACCAACAATTAAATAAATATAATACCAATGCAGTAAATTAATTTATAAAATTTTCCCCCAAAGCAATAAATCTACATATGATGAAAATTTGTATCTTAAAATTCCCCCATTACTAGCAGTAAATTTCCAAATTCTATGCAGTAAATTAATAAAATGCAATTGCAGTACTAACCTTTTGATATTTTCATTCATTCGCACAGAAATTCTATCCACACTCACACAGCTCGCCCACGAAGAATTGTTTAAAATAATGAATTTCAGTTTCAAGTTTTCACACTCAACAACTCTAACATATAATAACAAGTTTCAAACTTTCCTTTAACCCGGTTGGAAAGGAATCATATACTAAACAAAACTAACCAACGCAGCTTACTAAATACCACAAATCATAGAATAACAGCATGACTTAGAAAAGGAAACCAACGGTACCCAAACCGGATTAACCCAGTTTAAAACTGGATAATTTATTCTTTTGAAGACTATTACAAAGTCTTAGAAAGAAATAATAAAACACAAAAAAGTCAAAAGACAAACCCATACCACAAACAATTTGCTTTTTGGAAAAAGTACATAACCAACAAGACATAAGTAAAACCACAACAAACCCAACATAAAACGTTGTCACATAACAGGACCCCTCACAAACACCGCATGAAATCATACTCCCACACCTGGCCTAACCCACCAGGAAAGGACGTCCTGAGCATGCTCTATAGCCGGCCTAACCCACCGCGCTACATCCACGCTTTGTGACCACACCTTTATTTTTAATAAGAGCTACTCAAGGGTGAGTAACTCTTCAAAATAACCGAACTAAAACAAAAAGCTTTTGTGAAAACAACTAACTAAAATCATTATTAAAAAATATTAAACTAATAAAAGTTTTATAAAATGTAAAATCACATGATGCAATATATAGATCAGAATACAACACCAAGGACGAACATCAAAAGACAAGACGACCTCACTACACTCGAGAGAGAATGACCAACTACAATCGATATGCCGCTCACAATCACAACTCAAAGGATTTAGAGTACGACTTGACTTCGCAGAAAAGGACTTCATTGAACTAGACCAATGACCACCTCGATGTTCAAGTATACGTACAGATCCGAGTAACCAGGCATCCCCTCCATGCACAATCTCCACGCCATTCCCGAGCTAGATCAAACACAAAAGAAGTTCTCTCCGAAGAACAGAAAAACCTGACATAGCCAACCATTCTGAAACCAGAATTGATGCTGTTGCAGAGACTCAGTCGTTGTCACAAGAAGAACACAACGTCTTGTGTCCTCAATTCCAGATCCCTGGAACTTCCTTAACAAAAAGGAAACAAAAGAAAAATGATGTTCGCCAAATACCAACGTCCATCATCCATCCTTGAACTACAGAAGAACTGTTCTAAAAAACTCTGTAAAACCCGGATGGGTGGAACCTGATCTAAACTATATTTTATGATTGGATAAATTAAATGTTTTACCAATGTAAAGTATTTAATATTAACCAATCATGATCCATCTAACTAACAACCCACTTATTTGTAAGTGCTGAAGTTACTTGTAATTTCAGCACCAGAGAGATTTGAATTTAACTTAGAAATTAGTTGGACTCTCCCGAGCACTTCAGCAGCCGCAATAAACCAGTATACCCTAGATCTATTGAGCCTAGCAGAGACTAGTTAAACAACCTGAGACTAGATAGTATAAGAGTAAGATTAGGATCGGTATTAGACTAAGAAGTTGCACGAATCTATCCGGCCGAAAATAAGATAGCGTGACGAGCAGACGGTGTACCCTATCCGAAATTACTCTATGAGTTATACACCCCAGTCCTAACTCACATTGTACATTTTCCAAAAGTCGCGAGACATTTTTTCACGCTTTTCCTTCTGCTGCTGTTGATTTTTTTGCAAGGAGTTTTTCCATAAATTTGAATACTTTATTCTGTTCGTAGAACATATTTCATTTTGATTTTGCTGCTTTGCACTTTCTTGGGCAATTTTTTCTTTGCACAAACTTTTTCTGCAATCCAGTTCTTGCTCTTTAGAACTCGAATAATTGAAATCACGCGATTTGTTCCTCTTTGAGCGAGCAATTTGATTTGTATTTTTACTCCAGTCACGGCGTAGTTTCGTTAAATTATCGGTATTTCTACCAATCGAATTGAATGTGTTCGAAAGATTAATTGCTGGCAAGCGATACCCAACTGAAAGCTTGTTCTTGGCTTTTGGTAAAAGGTCTTTTTGTTTAAATCCCGGGTGAAAAAAACGCGAGTTTTGAAAATCAGGAAACAGCGTTACTTTGCTGCAAGCATTGGGACGGTTTGCAAATTTTGAATCAATTTTCGATTTAAAAGATGATTTTTTCTTTGAATTGTCTACGTTGCAGTAATTGAAGTTCATTCTTGGGCTATCTCGGATAAATGTTAACTTGTCTTTTGTCTGGCCTTCATGTAAACTCCATTTTTCGACAACAGGAATTTGATCTAATTCCGTAAAGGTAATTTTGACTTTGCGATCGGGTGACGAATAAATTACAGATTCAACCTGTGTCAATTGGTCACCGCAATTACTGTCGTTTTTTCCTTTGGACAGTGTCGCATTTTGACACGCTTGGTAGCTGTTTCCCAGAATTGAATTCCATTCAAGAGAATTTTCAGCCGTCTGAAAAAAAATGTTGGTCGCCTTTAAGGAAGCTGCTTGAATAAAAGTTTTAATCGTGAAAAAATGGTAACACTGAAAACCAGGCGCGACTAAAGTTACGCAATTAACAATCTCCTACCTTGATTTTTGTGTCGTTAGAAATCACGACTTGAGTCACGACTGTCGCGCACAGTCTCAAACTTCTCGACATGATCAAATTCAAAATCGGATCAAGGGGAAAAGCGCCCTAGGAATTTGAACCCTCATCGAGCTTTTGAGTAAAATTAAAAAAAAAAATCCGAATTTGTTTTCAAAAACGTGCCAAAAAATAGTGGATTTGACGTTTTCTCAAAAAATGGTTTGGGTGCTATTCCGCCAACAACACAGCAATCTGAGTTAACTGCCATTCATATTAGTGGCGAATAGAAATACCAGATACTATTATTTTTTTCATCGAATCAAAACTTTTTGATTCAATTCCGAATTCATTTAAAATTTCTGACAGCGTTCTGGGCTCCTGAAATCTATAATTAACCCCTTTTAATGACACTCTCTTGTAATGCACGTTACATCTGCTTTGATTCAACGCTTATTTTCACTCAGAATAAAAAAAATTCAGCGTTTGTTGTCCAGCTTTACAAGAGAGAGATTTAAGATAATTGGTGAATAAATTACTTGTTTTAGTAGGTGTGGTCCTGTCTCAAAGTATGAGTATTTTTAGCGCCAAAAGTTTAACCCTAGTCATACTCGAGCTATAGTTTTACCTTGAATTGAATTAAAAGCTTAGCTAGGCATTTCTAGAACTCACCTTTAGTGTCATAGTCAAATGAACGCTACTAATGTGTTTAATTAATTGAAAGATTTTTTTGACAGTAATTTCTCAGGATGAAAACAATCCGGTAAAACCAATCTTGAATGGAATTTGAAGGATTGAGATCACAAAACGAGGCATTAGACCATGAAAGTGCCGTATTAACGATTAGAGTAGACCTTTTGTCTTTTTGATTGAATGTCACGTGTTATGCCGGTATAATTTCATGCTTTCATAGCTTTGGTTTTTAGAGGTGAGTTGGCATGAAAAGATGATATGGCTTTCCTTTTACTGTTTTTTGCCATGAAATAACTTGGATCTCGTTAAACATACACGACTGACGAGGAACGACGTATAAGATTTCATCGTTCTTTGCATTTTGCACCTTTTAGAAAAGAAAGTAGCGCATGCTTTTGTGAAGCAACTACTTTTGTCAGAAAATAATGAGTAACATTTTGGTCTCTAACTTGTTGCAATGTGCTTAGTATTTAGGATAGTTCGATATTTGAACAAGTTTTTTTCTTCGAATGTAGACGAATTTCTAACAACTAAATCGCCAGTTCAGAAAGACTTGCCTCAAAACTTGGCAAAAGTTGTCAAAATAACGTAATATGTCAATTTTTGATGTTCCATAGACAAAAGCATTCTTCTGATATTTTTAACTATGGGTCCCAGTTTGGTAGGTGATTGATAATTCTTCTACACTATCTACGATGCGACTTTTTTCTGTTGCAAGATCTGAATTAGAGCGTTTAGTTAGAAGTATTCGATGAGTTAGAAGTCTCTGTAGCAAAGCAATGAAATTAAAACTCGACAAAATTTTCTTATTTTTTTTATATCTCGACCCAATTTTTACGGGTTGCTATTTGGTTTTCTTGCGATCAGACAGACTAAGATTGAAATGCTGATTTAAATGTTGATTCAAAACTTTGTCGTTTAACGAACACCTAGAACAACTTTGTTTTTTTTAAATGTTAAAAGAGCTTTCAAATTAATTTGGAATCTGATGATTCGCACCCGCGTTGACCTACATGCCAAAAAGGGCTTGCCATACAATTTGAGTTGGGACTGATGTCTAACTCACAGAGTAATTTCAGATAAGGTGCACCCACCGTCTGCTCGTCACGCTATCTTATTTTCGGCCGGATAGATTCGTGCAACTTCTTAGTCTAAAACCGATCTTAATCTTACTCTTATATCTCTTAGTCTCAATAGATCTAGAGTATACTAGTTTGTTATGAGTTGGTCTCTTGAAAAAGGCAACTAAGCTGTGAGTTAAATCCAGAATGCTCTGGTGCTGAAATTACAAGTAGTTTCAGCACTTACAAATAAATGGGTTGTTCGTTAGATGGAGTATGATTGGTTAGTCTTCAATATTTTATTGGACGAAAATCTAATTTATAACCAATAATAATATACAGTTTGTATCAGGTTCCACCCATCCGGGGTTTACAGAGTTTTGTTTCTTTGACTTATTTCTGTTTCGGAGAATGCGTTTCTTTGTTCTGAAAATCTTTGTGTCTTTGTTTGCTTACAATTTTTCGTTTGATTGTTTACGTTTGGTTCTAATATATCCTATTGATTGTCTGTGTGGAGTGATTACGAGATCATATATCTCGTTGTTTATTTCACAGTTGTGTAATATGATTGTTTGTTTGTTTCCTAAATTATCTAGTGACATAGGATTTAGGATGACGGATGCAATATTTGGATTAGTGATTTTTAATGCCTAAATTATTAGTTCTTATGATTTTTTCGGGTTAGCCTAACTTGAGTCTTGTGTTTTGGGTTGGAGAGAAAAGCATATATCGATTTCGAAGAATGATTGTAACTTTCTCGTGGCTAGTCTAAGTTAAGGTGTTAACTTACTCAATCTTACTTAGGGGTAATGATTGTGTTCAAGAGTTGGAGAATAGTAAATTGATCCACAAGGCTCAGGTATAATTAGACCACAAGTAGTTTGTTAGATACTATTTCCAACTTACTCAGTTTAAGTATTATCCTGGGTGAGGTAAGAGGGGGGATCAAGTGAAGGATGAATAATCGAAGTTCTTCACTGTTTATCCTAATTAGAATGGTTATTGTTATTGAAAAACTTCTGTTAGTCCTGGGTCGTAGAAAGGGTTGGATAGCGAATCGACGTTTTAGGTCGTTAGACACTATGCTAACTGTGTGGGGGAGAACAGAATTGTTCTTTTTGATCCAAGGATAAGCCTTGATGATCAAGATGTAAATTAATGATATAAAATTTAGTTGGGATAAAAATGAAATGGAGATCCAAGGAAAGCCTTGATGATCTGTTTAGTGTAAAAGGTTTAATTTAGGTAAAAGAAAAAATTAGAATAGGCCTTTTTAAAGTTATTTAAAGTTTAATTGATAGAAAGGTTTAGTTTTTGATGATGTTAGTGGTTTTTGATTTATTTGTTATGTTTAGGTGATGAAGCTGAGATGAAGAAATGATTTGTATATAACTAACAATTTGTGTATTTACTAACTAACTTTTATTTTTATTTTTCAATAAACATTCTTTTTACATATCTTTTCAATTTACTGCAGATTTAAAGACACGATTAGAGATCTTTTTATCAATCGTTATTGTACATTAATAGGTTTAGCGCCTGTAATTATCGGTGAAGAATTTTCTTCAATTGTACTATGTCTGCAAATGAAAATTTAAATTCATTGCTAATAAAACTCTAAATATACAAGTTTGTATTGGTTTTTGCCGTTTGACTATGAAACTTATGGGTAAGTTCCGTTGTAGTCGTATATCGTCTCTTGTCCGAGGTCTTCTTCCAATACCGGGGAGTTCTCGTATTGTTCGGAATGATGGCTCTGATCTATTGAGTCGTAGAGACATTTCAATTAATTTATTGTCGTGTAACGTTTTTGTGATTTTTGTCTAAGTCTAATCTATTTTTAGTTAGTTCTAAACTATTCTATTGCTTCAGGTCTTACTCGAAACTTATGGTCGCACCAGATGAGTTGGGACGGATGTCTAACTCAAAGAGTAATTTCAGATAAGGTACACCGTCTGCTCGTCACGCTATCTTATTTTCGGCCGGATAGATTCGTGCAATTTCTTAGTCTAATACCGATCTTAATCTTACTCTTATATCTCTTAGTCTCAATAGATCTAGAGTATACTGGTTTTTTACGAGTTGGTCTCTTGAAAAAGGCAACTAAGCTGTAAGTTAAATTCAGAATGCTCTGGTGCTGAAACTACAAGTAGTTTCAGCACTTACAAATAAATGGGTTTTTAGTTAGATGGAGTATGATTGGTTAGTTTTCAATATTTTAAGGGATAAAATATCTAATTTATAACCAATAATAATATACAGTTTGGTTCAGGTTCCAAATTCCGTTAAAAGATTCTATGAAAAATTATTCCCAAACAAATTTCATATTGGAAAGCTGTATGATATAAAAAATTTTCTCAAGCAAAACTATCAAAATTGAGGATGAAATGTTTTAGTTCTCAATTTTTTTTCGCAAAATCATTAATGGGCTCAAACTTTTTTTTTGCAATTACAAATTTCAAAATTTTGCGTATAACAGGGTGTAAACACAATTTATTTGTACTTATTAGAATCAAAGATGAGGTTTCTTGTGGAGTCGCAATTATAATTTTTGTTTTTGTTTGCAAAATTTACCAGATACAAAATATTAAATTTTTGCAAAATATTAATGCGTGAGAAAATCAAAAATTATCTTATTTAGTATATATCAATATGTAGTTTACTTGGTGATTTAAGGCCGATTAATCTGTTGAGATTTTGATTCGAGAAACTTCTTGGTTGTTGTGTTTTAAGGCAAAACCGAGCCAAGAACGAGCAACCTTTCGGGAAGTTTTATATACCCGCAATTATTTAGCCGTTTTTTTTTTACTAAAAAAGGGCATGATTTTTCAGACACGTTCAATCGATACAGAACTTTAAAAATAGTTCCACTTATCATTATTGTAATTATTATTATGATTTTTAATATTATTATGATTATGGTTACGATTAGTATTATTATTGTTAGTATTATGACTATTATTATAATTATTATTATGATTATGTTTTTTTATGATTTTGATTATTATTATGATTATTTTGATTATTATGATTATAATGAAAATTATTATAATTTTCATGATTATAATGATTCTTATTATGATTATGATTATTATGATTATTACTATTATGATTGCTATGATTATTATGATTATTATGATTATCATTATGATCATTATTATGACTTTTTTCATTATGATTATGTTTTTTTTTATGATTTTGATTATTATTATGATTATTTTGATTATTATGATTATAATGAAAATTATTATAATTTTCATGATTATTATGATTCTTATTATGATTATGATTATTATGATTATTACTATTATGATTATTATGATTATTATGATTATTTTTCTTATGATTATTATTGTTCTATTAGTGGCGAATAAAAATATCAGATACTTTTTTTTCCATCATATGGATCAATAAATTTTTGGCTCAATTCGTTCATTCAATTTTTCTGACAGCGTTCTAGGCCGCTGAAATCTATAACTAACCCCTTTTATTGACAATCTCTTATAATGCACGTTACATCTGCTTTAATTCAAAGCTTATTCTCACTCAGAATTGAAAAAAAAAACCAGCGTTTGTTGTCCAGCTTTACAAAAAAGATAAAAGACAATTGGTATACAAATTGCTTGTTTTGGTAGGTGTGGTCCTGTCTCAAAGTATGAGTATTTTTAGCGCCAAAAGCTTAACTCTAATCGTACTCGAGCTATAGTTTCACCTTGAATTGAATTAAAAGCTTAGCTAAGCATTTCTAGAACTCATCTTTAGTGTCATAGTCAAATCAACGCTACTAATGTGTTTAATTAATTGAAAGATTTTTTTTGAGAGCAATTTTTCAGAATGAAAACAATCCGGTAAAACCAATCTTGAATGGAATTTGAAGGATTGAGATCACAAAACGAGGCATTAGTTCATGAAACTGCCGTAATAACGATAAGAGTAGACCTTTTGTCTTCTTGATTGGTTGTCACGTGTTATGCCGGTATAATTTCATGCTTTCAAAGCTTTGGTTTTTTAGAGGTGAGTTGGCTTGAAAACATGATATGGCTTTCGTTTATACTCTTTTTTGCCTTGAATTAACTTGGATCTCGTTAAGCATACACGACTGACGAGGAGCGACGTATAAGAGTTCATGGTTCTTTGCATTTTGCACCTTTAGAAAAAAAAGTAGCCAGGGACGGATCTAGGATTTTCTCGAGGGGGAGGCGGATTTTCAAAAAAATTTCAAATATTTTGTCGAACAAAATTTTAAATTTTGAAAAGACAGGCAAAAAAAAACGATTTTAGGCACTTTTTGAAAGTTTTTGACCAGAAAATTGCGTTTTTTCGGCGCGCTCCCCCCTCAAGATTGGCATGGGGTCAACTCCCTGAGGGGAAGAATGCATCCACCCCCGAATTTTTAACAACTAAATCGCCAGTTCAGAAGGATTTGCCTCAAAACTGAATTGTGGTTTGTTTCGTCGTTCACTTTGAGACACAGTTTACTGATTTTTCTCATGTAGCTCTGAGTTGTAGCCGTAAAAAACCCGACAAATATACTCCAAGGTGGTGCAATACCAGAAACACTAACTCGAATTGATTGTAGCTGATAGAACATTTTGGGAATTTTTTCTAATGGTTCCATCAGCTAATCAGAAAGATGATTTTTCCGGCACTAAGAAATTCAAGGATAAGGCACAGAAAGATTCGCTCGTGGTTATTTGATCCAGAGTCATACCGCAAAGATTTTCAAGCATTTCAGGAAGGTCAAAAGTTCTCGCAACGGGGATGTGTGCCATTTTAACATCTAGCTGCTTATGTGTGCTCGCAGCCGTTCGAATCAGTTTGTCTTTAGTTGGCAAGGCAAACTGAGTGGCCCATTCATTAGTTACTGTCAAAACTGCACTGGCGGCTGCGCGGGTCGGGTATATCTCTGGGTCAGTTCTTTTAATTTCTTGATCACGTTTCGGGCATCTAATTTTTTCGTTGAAAAGTCATAATTTTGCACTCCACGCGTTATGATCAATTCGTTGTTTTCTGTAAAGACAAATATTTGACATTGATTCGTTTGATAATTTGAGTAAGTCAATTTTTTGTTAAATTAAATTTGTCTTGCTGGAAACAAAATTCGGTATAATTATAAATTGACTTGTTTTTAGGTGAATCGGAATTCCTAAGAAGACTGAAGCATAATTTTTTTGGTGATTGCAATAGCTTTTAGCTTGAATAAAGCAAAAGTGCAGTCACAAAATTTTTGGCAGAATTATTAACACAAATTGTTATGCAATCGCACAAGCTGCTTTTTTAAGTAATCACATTAGTTTAGTGAAACATCCAATTATAAAGCATTACAAACTTATCAATAAGAGTCTTAATTATTTTCGGAAGCCTCAGTTTAGCATGTATAACTGAGACAAACGAAGTTTTTCAATATGATGGGTGCGTTGCTTGCAGGATTAACTTTGGCTTGATAAGAGTTACGATAAGGAACTCATACAGCATTAATTTTGACTTTAAGTTATAGAAAAGGACTTAGATTGCTTACAATGGACATCACCAGGTGAAAACTTGTACGAATTTAAATTGCATGGTTTGAATTGTAGCACAAGAAAGAATGCGCTATAGTTTTACGGTTTCATATTTGAACCAAAAAAGCTACTCTTGCCGTTTTTGTGCAGTTTTTTCTCCTATGGAACGTTAAGCATTTTTCTCATCTTCTATAGAGCTGAACGATAGTCTTCCGTGAATAGGCTCAATAAGTTTGCAAATTAAGTTGGTAAAACTGAAATTTTAATGCTTTTTCACCTAAAGAAAAATATTTTGCGGGTTTTTGAATGGTTTGAATCTATTAAAAAATGACGTTCATCTTATAGATGCTTTCAAGCGGAAAACCCTTTTGTTGTTTTTTTTTACCAGGCGTCTATCGTTTATTGCGATATTGTAATTGTATGGTTGGGATAGAGTTGAGCGAAACAATTCGGGCGGAGGAACACGAGAAACAGGAAGAAAAAAATTAATCTAGCCGTTTCATTTTTTGGATTAAATAATATTTTGCAAAATCTGTTTTCTTTCGCATCGAATTTAGTTTCGGAGACATTATTGTTTCACATTTGCCATGAAATTGATTCTTCTACAAAATATGCCGCTGGCTGAATTTTCCTTTTATCTCACACTTCGTTGCCAGTTTTATCGGTTTTAAAACGGTTTCCAATAAAAATGTTTATTTTGGTGAAAGAATCCTTTCCAGGTGGTGAAACAGCGAGACTTGTCCAAACAAATTTTTTTATTTTCAAAATGGTGCAATAAAATGATGGTATTCAAAGTAACACTGCAGCTGTAAAGCGACCTTCGGCCATCTTTTTGTAACAAAAAAAAGAACTTTAAAAGCGAGCCTCTGCTTTGATTTACCCATCATTCATTCCTGTTCACACATAATGGAATTTTTATTATCATAAATTAATTAATTTCATTTGCTCCAAGCACGCTCTCTGAATTTTATGAGCTCTTCTTTTTTATATTTTTTGCACGCCCCAAAATCCGATTGAAATTGAATAACGCTTAAATTCCATAAATTGTTACCTTTTTTGAGATCATAGTTAGAAAGGTAAATAGTTATGTCCTCAAAACCTTTTTTCTATTTCAGGTGAAAAAATACGAATCTCTATAACACTTTTACAGCGATGCACTGAAATTTACTAAATTCTACTATTCTGCTATACTGCTATACACGGCATAGTTTTATAAGAAGCTGAGACTGAAAATCGTGAAAAAATTTCAAGACTTCTCAGAAGCCAGCGAGCCTCAGTTTTGAGGCTAACCCAAAAACTCAACAATTGTTGCCGGGTAAAATTTTATTTCAACTAAACCTGAATACTCTTGCAAAACTACATTATATTGCACCAGATTTCCCTCGTGCCAAACATTATCATAGAAGCGCGAACTTTTTTCCGCATTTTTCATCAATGATCAGATTTTTAAAAGAAAATTTGAGCCTCCGTTTTTTTAAGAAAATTTGTGTCCTTTCATTTATAAAAAACTACGTGTAAAAAAACTACGTGTATGCTTGCATCAAATTTAAAATTCTAGGCACTCTACAACATGTGGCTCTAATATTCTGCTAATATTATGTGTTTTTTTTGGAAAATAGTCGCAGGAAACTAGCTGCATGTTGTCCATTAAAGCTTCAAATCTCACATCTTTTTCGGAAAAGAGGTGAAAACCGACACAGCTTGATTTCTTAATTGAGCCTGTTAAAATGAGGGATTTTCACAGCTTTAAAAAAGAAACTGAAAAAAATAGAGATACCAGTTTGAGTTTACCTTTTCGATACAACTGTTAACTGATTTCTCTATATTGGCCGTTACAGGTTAGTTTTCATTCTAAATGTCTTTAAATTCTGATCAAAATTTTACAGGTTTTCAGTGGTCTAAAAAATTTTATATTTGTCTTATAAATTTTGATAAACAAAAACAAATAAAGGGGTTTTTGGGTTTCCTAATAATAAATAATAAATTCGTTCGCTAATCAGGTACATTACAGAAATTATTTATTAAAAATGCACAAAAAAGCTATTCGAATGGTCACCGTAATGCTACAAGCCTGTTTGCAGGTTCCATTTGAGAGCAATATGGAGAATCAGAATCCATATTTTTGTTTTTTTTTTCCGATTGAAACCAAACTTAAAGTTTTGCATAAACCGTTTTTGTTGGTGTAGATCTAACCATAAAGACCAAAGATTTTTATTTCTGATTTTTAAATAAGAAACAAACTAGTTACTCGTTTCAGAAAAGTTAAAACGTCTCTTCTTCGGTTCAGAAAATGCGTTTTATTTGTTTCAGGCTTCTCTATTCTCTCTTTCATTGCTATGGGCTGGGTTCGGGCGAGAGATGCAATCAAACTAGCCCCCCTTGCCTCTGGGTTGTACAGGTTAGGAATGTACAGGAAATGGGGTCAGATTGAGGTCATCTACATTGGGGTCACATCCACTGGGGGATCAATTAGAGAGACACTCACTAAAGTTAGTTGAAATGATTCAAAAAAATCACAAGTTTTCTTGAAAATTTTGATTTAAAGAATTTTCACCTAATCAAAACCATAGACCATAAAATGTATTTGGCTCATACATAACAAGTACGGGACCTGCCTGTTAGCATGTGCGTAGATTAGCATGCTACAAATTTTTTCCATCATGTACACATGTAACTGTTGAAGTGCAATAGGCCGTGTAGCAAAAAAATCGACGAACCAATAAACTTTTTTATCCGCGCCGACCTGCAATGGCTCGAAGCAAACACTGATCCCCGCATAAATAGTGGCGAGGCCCATACGATCCTTTCATGGCTTGTATCGAACAATTTGCTCCGCAAGGGAGCTGACTTAATTGAATACTAATACAAATTTCCGTTTATTGCAAAACCGAAGAAATGCACTATCACTTTTCGGTACTTGCGCCAAAGTTGCATTTGAAACTAACCAAATACCACGTGTGAAATCACGGAATTAAAGTAAATTGAAGAGGAACAAAAAGCCCTGAATGTTCGGACTGTCCCTTAATTCACATCGAATAATTTTCTGCAAAAAAAAAAGATTGAAAACCTATAAATTTTGGACAATAGCAAAGTGTGAAATGTTGAGTCGTACGAAATTAATACGACCAATTAGCTAGCCTCAATTCAATTTGGAACGATTTTGTTGTGCGGAATAATTCGCCACGCATAAATAATTCGCGCTACGCTCTCAGCAATATGAATAAATTCTTCAAAGAGCGCATAATTTAGTCCACAACATAGCCAATTTGGCATTTTTGAAACCCCCATAACTTTACAAAAATAATCAAAGGTGAAATATCTTTTTCAATTTCAGATAGTCGATATCAGGAAGTCGATATCTTTAATGGGTTATAAAAAAATTTGTTGAAAACTATTATGTCGATCAACCAAAATTGACTGAATGAAGAAAAAACCACACCGAGCTTAAATGTTCCGTTTCCTTCGAAAGTCGGAACAATTAGTCCAAAATACTACGCCCAAACAGCACAAGCAACGAAATTATATATCTTAACCGTTTCATCCAGGGGCGGATCTAGGATTTTTTAGGATGGGGGAGGTTGCGGATTTTAAAAAATATTGTCGACCTTTTTTCATAGAAAAACTGGCCGAAATTTCGAAAAAACAGGCCAAAAAACGCTTTTTAAGCATTTTTCTGAAAACTTTACACAAAAAAATGCGCGCTCCCCCCTCAAAGTTAGTATATATTGGCGCCATAAAGCCTTTAGAAAAATTTTAAGGTCCGTCACAAAAAAAAGGATATCTCAAAGCAGTACAAACGGGGGGAATCAACTGATGAAAAGTACAATAGAATTGCATTATTAGCTAATATTATATTATTATATTATATCGACCAAGAGGCATGCCTTAAATCAATTTGGAACTATTTCTACGACGGGTTAGATCTCCGCATACGCGTTAATAGAACGAAAAACATTGCGAGTTAATTATCCCAAATAGACAAAATTAGCAATCTTGAAACCCCTATAGCCCTACACAAAATAATTACAGGTGAAATATTTTTTTTTTCAAGTTTGAGCTATCCCAAATAGACCAAATTGGAATTCATGAAACCCCCATAGCTTTACGCAAAATAATTACAAGTGAAATATTTTTTCAAGTTTGAGTTCAAGACACAAAAGTTTTTTGATTATGAAAAAAATATCCGTCAAAAGTTCTCCGTTAAAATGTCGAGTTTTGTCTGAAGAAAAAAAACACCCCGAGCTCAAATATTGCGTCTTTTTTTCGAGAGTCGCAACAAAACTTGTAGAGTCGGGAACAGGACCAGCTTCGAAATTTGATAAAGAATCATTCTTAGAACTGTAATACCCTTCACTTTGAATGTGTTTAAGAATCCTTTATCTCATTCGAGATCCATGACTTGTTGTCAAGGTTCGATTATAAAAAATCAGAATAGAATTTTAAATCAGTTCGTCGGAAAGTGACCGTTAGAAATTATTTTGAGATTTACATGTTCTTCTGTTAAGAAGTAAAAGTCAGTTGAATTGATGTAAGATGTCGTAAGACACTGTTAAAATGATTTTATAATGGCTAGTTAGTTGAACCGAAGAAAGATTTTGATGGTTCGTTTTTGGTTAACCGAAAGTCTCCAATTAAAATTGAAGTGAAAGTCGACACCAGTGTTGGTTAGACCCGCTTAAAGCTACGAATGAATTTGAATTAAAGAATCTAGGAAAGAGTTAAAGGCATCCAAGGAAAGCCTTGATGAACTGATTTGGCGGATCGTCACGCATAACAAGGCTGAACGTATCAACGCAAAATCCTGAATGTTCCGACTGCCCATTAACCTCTATGAAACATAACTTTTCTTTTACAAAATTAATAAAGCTTTATCTTCTCTAATCAATAACTTCTATGATGAAACATATTTTTTGTTCTACAAAATTGATAAAATTTTCGGGTCTTTTCTCTAATGCGGCCAAAAATTACCAAAGCATTGAACATAATAAGTCGCTTCCTGTTCGAAAATAAGCGTCAGATTTTTTTCGCATTTGTTAATTTCTACCAATCAAATTCAAACATCATGATAAAATTTTGAAGTAGCAAATAGTAAAATTTTGGGCTGTATAACAGAAAAAAAAACAGCTTTAAGAAGAAAAAGTTGAAACGTTGAGGCTTTTTTTGAAAAATTAAAATGATGTATTAGGAATTGAATGATGCAGACCTAAAATTGATGCATTAAACGTCTTGTTACGTTTTAGTACGGTCACGTGGGTTACCTCAGTTAAAATTAAAAAATTTAAATTAACGCCGTCGCGCATTTGTCCCAAAATTTCCAAATTGTTAGTTTGTAAAATATTTTAACTTTACTCAAAACTATTACAAACAAAATAATCTTTTGAGCCTGTGTTCAAAACCTCAAAACCTTCCAGATTAGATAATAAGTTGAAACAACATTGTTAAAAATGAAAAAAAAAAGAAGAATGATTCTGCTTGATGTGTTTTTCTTCCGAAATTTTTTGGCTATTTAGCTAGCCACTTTTGAACGTGATTATGATATCATCTAAAAAGTACTGACGTGCTGAGTTCAAACTAAACAAGGACAGCCGGTTACTGTGCAAGTAGCACAGAATGTTCCGACCATAGTCTTAAAAAACAACAACATTTTTTTCAAAATAGTCTCATTTTTTTTTCGACGTAGTGTGATAAAAAGAGCTGAATAAAAATTAGAAGTTAAACATATTCGACAGTCATGGTAAAATAAGCATAATCAAAATCAATTACTATAAAAAATATTTACAGAAATGAAAAAAAGAAAAGGTTTTTTTTTATTGTTTTGCCGCATTTTGAATTTCGAAAAAATGATTCAAAAAAGGCGCTAAAATACTCAAAAAACTAACGTTTTTCACGCAAATTTGAGTTTTTAAATTTTAATTTAAGCTATTGTACGCTTTTAAACCATTTAAAAACTTAAAATAAGCCCCTATTATAAGCCTACTTGCTAATTTTATATGGTCGAATCATACAAAATTAAAACTTTCAAACCGATTTTTCTCGAAACTGTGAAGTTTGGTTGAAATTTTTTATTGTCGCTTCTGACTGAATAGGCTTCAATATGATAATTCATATAGCTCTCGCCGATGATTATTTGCACTAGCAAAACAAAAAAAGAGAAAATATTGAATGCAAAGTCTTTAATACAAATACTAAATACACCCAAATACAAAAATCCACTCCCCAATTATTGGGAACAATTAAAAGTTTCAAATATCTGATCTGCGACAATGTTTCGGCGAAATCTTTCAGTTTTTGGTAGTAAGCTTTGAGTGAATTTTTATCCACCGTAAGAAATCGTTCCAATGTGATTTGAGGAAAATTGTTATAAAATTTCAATAATTAGTGTAGTATTGCAAACTCTACACTAACTTCAGTGTTGACCCAATTTTCTAAATTTTAAATAACAATTTTTCTTCTAACTTTCCCTTTAAAAGTATACTTTGGAAAAAAATAACACTCCAGAGCTGACAAAAATAAGATTCTAATGTTTTCCTTTAACTTAAAATTTTATAGCTGAACCTCAATTTCTCAAATCTATTTTGGTATTTAAGATAGTTGTTCATCCATTTATAACTCCTTTATACTTATTTAATCAACCCTTTCAATTTATCTGTTTATATAGTTATATTTCAACTATAGGAACAAATCTACTATGATCTATAATTTCATCTAGTGTGAGACTTATGTTTTATTTTACTTACTAAGAGAAACAAAAAATCCACCAACGACCCATTGTTTTTTTAGTAAGTAGCCAAAAAAAATTTTTTGTTTTCATTTACTTGGAAGTTTTACTATTTTTTGATCTTTTATGAAAAAGATGAATTATTGCGTAGATTTTAAAATGCCGTCGGATCAGGGTATCGCTCTGATACGAGCAGTTTTGATTTAGTTGTATTATTTGGGAGCCAAAGTATCTGAAGTAGTTATTTTACTTTTCCTTGCTTATATAGGGTGCACCAGTGGCGGATTGAGGGAGGCCGGGGGGTACAAAGGGTGATCCCTTTGTACTATTTTGAGATATCCATTTTCAGCTGACGGACCCTAAAATTTTTCTAAAGGCGCCTTCGGTGCCCATATATACTAACTTTTAGGGGAACTCGCGCCGAAAAAACGCAATTTTTTGGTCAAAAGTATCTAAAATAAGCCTAAAAACGCTATTTTTGGTCTGTTTTTCAAAATTTTGCTTGCGGCGCAGAAATTTTGGCCAAAACATGGTCTTTTTAGTACTTTGGGAGAGCTCGGAAAATAATTTTGGTCGACTTAAAAAAAGGTCCACAAAATTGAAAATCCCCCCCTCGAGAAATTTCTAGATCCGCCCCTGAGGTGCACCTATAAGATGATCATATCTTTTTCAGGCTTGCTTAAACTTTTTAAATATTTTGCCTCAAACAATCAAGCGTAAAATAGCTCGCAGAACAAGCGTCGGCCTCACATGACTGATTTCGCGATAGAGTTGTGCTCGCGCTGTACCTACAACTTCATTCTTTTTGTTGCCGTTTAGTTCATCCACGGCTGTTCTTCTGTTTAGTTGTTCCTCGGTCTGGATGGCGATCCGAACTTGATGCTGTACGTCTCCCCACTTTGGACCAAAGGAAATCTGTTCGTTGACTGGACTGTGCGTCTGTACCCCAAGACAGACATCAATGACGTCATAAGATTGCAAGTGAAGTCCACCCGAAGAGTGCCCTTGTTCAACCAGAGGTCATCGGAGAAGGATCCTGTGCTTCCGTATGTTGCAAGAGAGTGCAACATGCACAACCCGCAACTATTCCACTAATTTTTTCAAGAACTGCACAAAAACCTGCACAAAAACTGAACAACTAAATATAAAACCTCAATTTTGTTCAATAAGAGGAATTGTCCGACAATGTTATCTGTTACGACATGCTATTATTTTGAATTTCAATTTTTTGCCAAAGAAAATTTACCTGGGCTAAAAATGCAACAGAATTGTTTAGAAATGTTTGTCACAAAATTAGCTGTAAAATTGGAACCATAGTGAAATAGTAGTTCAAAATTCTAAATTGAGCTAAGAAATATAGATTAAAAGACCAAAAGTTTTGCCAAAATTTTCAGTCTAGCAGAAGACCTGCTTAGTCTAAAAATTACTTTTGTCAATCAATTTGGAGCCGATACTGGCAAAACAGTCGTGGCTTCCGCAAAAGAATATTTTAGGCAACCTTGTATTTGATATCTTGCAGGTTTGTGTAGGCCCTCCAAAGCATGCAAACTGAAAGCTTTTCCAATTTATGATGATAATCGATGCAATCATAGTCTCGTTTTTTTTTCGGCGTGGTGTGATTAAAAGAGCTGAATGAAAAACTGGAGATTAGACCTATTCGACAATCATGGTGAAATAAGCGAAGACTTTTACAATTTATGATGATAATTGATGCAATCATTCTTTGGGCAACTTCGCCCAAACCAATGCGAACACCGAGTTTAAGCCATCGATATATGTTTCGGCTACTCGCGAAAGAGAGGGAAAAATTATGGCTAAGAAACGCAAAACCAAGTACATCCAAGATCTATTATTGTTTACGGATAGCGAGTTTTTTATGCTATAGCAACTTCAGTTCATTTTAAATAATGTCACTACAAGTTAATCTTCGCGGCAGTAACAAATTTTGGAAAATATATGAAGTTTTATTTTCAAACAATATGTTCAAATTGACGTCTCTTGGCTAAAAATCCATATAATTGTCCATAGTGTCCATATAAACGATTTTTGTGATAAAATGAAACCACATAATGGATTTTCAATTCATTATAATCGATTAAATTTGAAAAAGATAAATGAATTATAACCCATTTTAATCTTCTTTAATTCATCTTTTTTCAAAAAATGGGATTTGTTTCAACCTTAAATCCAGTATGATCGTATAATTGATTATAATTGATTGTAAAACATTTTTTAAAAACCAGTAGCATTCGATCATGTCCGAAGGCGCCTTTAGAAAATTTTTAGGGTCGGTCGGCCAAAAATGGATTTCTTAAAAAGTATCAAAGGGGGGACCCTTTGAGTCGGCAGGGGGTCGAATCCCTGAAAAGAAGGCGTCCGCCCCCCCCCCCCGCCCCATCCCCCTAAATCCGCCTCTGTCCCGGATCTTTCCTAAGGTCCCTTCCTGAGTGAGGGGGGGGGGGGGGGTGGCGGGGTGATGAGGTCCTCACGTAAAGCAAAATCTAGTCCTGAAAGTGAAAAAAATTTTCCTCCCAAAAAGCAGAAGACCCCCTACTTAGGATCTTGCTAAGCTTAGCTTAACAACAAGGGACACTATTCATAACTCTTTATAATTCCAATATATGGGGTCCTAATTTGTGGCCCTGATTAATCATATGAATCAAATTAATTGCTAAATTTGTTTCAGGCAAACGATTTTTTGACCTAGTTGAAATTGGTTGGTGGAAGTGGAATTGAATTTCATGATGATATATAACAAAAACGCCCGTGATTTTGGCAGCGTAGCTTATCTGTTGGCAGCAGTGAATTTTTTCCTCAAACTGTTCTAGATTTTATGGTGAAAAGGCGGTAACTTGAAATCACTCTCCAAAGGCGGCGACAGTTCCTGAGCAAAATTATAACAAATGATAAACTTTTCAATTTTTGAAGAAAGAAAATTGAAATAAGAGGGAGTAATGAAGATACTGCTGAATAACTTTTACAATTTAGATTGTTTTCAACATTACAAAAAATCAAAATTCCAAATCGGAGGTGAACGCTATATCGTATTTCTCGAGAGGAGAAAGGAAGAGTGTAAAAATGAAAAGGTAAAAAGAATAGGGGAAAGGAAGATGGGAAAAATCCATCGAGCCTTTTGTGAAAACTTGACGCATTTTCAAAAAAAAAATTAAAAAAAAACCCGGTGTTTTTTTTGAAATTTACTTACTTACTTACTGATTCATCTCTTACTTACTTACTTAGTTACAAAATTTCTTAATTTTTCACTTACTAAATTACCTACTTAACTAATTACCAACATACTCACGTTTTTATTTACTTACTAACTTTTTTACCTACTCACTTACTTACTTACTTACTTACTTACTCACTTATTTTTATACTTACTTTCTTTCTTATTTGCTTACTGACTTACTTATTTACCACCATACTTAGCTACACTTTTTTTCACATACCGACAGACATACAGTGATAGCCGCATTGTTTTTTTAAAATGATATACTTACTCTTTGTTTCGTTCAGTTTTCTTTGCTTTAATTTATTGTTTTAAATTCACTTGAATTTACTAGCGTTTACTTAACTTACTTTAGCTTACTTTAGCTTACTTAACCTTAATTTACTTTACTTTTGCTGACTTACTTATTAACTTACTTACATACTCATTTACTTTGATACTAACTCACTTATTTACTTATTTACTCACATACTTACTTACTAACTTACTTACTTACTTACTTATTTACTTACCTACTTACCTACTTACTTATTTACTTAATTACTTACTTACTTAAATGCTTACTTACTTACTTACTTATTTACTTAATTACTTACTTACTTACTTACTTACTTACTTACTTACTTACTTACTTACTTACTTACTTACCTACTTACATACTTAATTACTTACTTACTTACCTACTTACTTACTTACTTACTTACTTACTTACTTAATTACTTACTTACTTACTTACTTACTTACTTACTTACTTACTTACTTACTTACTTACTTACTTACTTACTTACTTACTTACTTATTTACTTACTTACTTACTTACTTACCTACTTACCTACTTACTTACTTACTTACTTACTTACTTACTTACTTACATACTTACCTACTTATTTATTTACCTACTTACTAATTTACTTTCCTACTTACTTACATACAGACTTATTTACCTACTTACTTACTTGTCAACTTACTTACCTACTACTCACTTAATTATTTACTACTTAACTTACTTATTTACCCACTTTTACTTACTCATCTGCTTACTTTTTTACTTACTTTCTTACTTACTCACTTATTTATTTTCACCTAGTTACTTACTCACATACCTGTTTTATTTCCTTTTTACTTAATTCTCAATTTTTTTTGTCGCATTTTGAAGAAAAAAAAATTGAAATAAGAGGGAGTGATGAAGATACTGATAGTAAACTTTTACAATACAGATGGTATCCAACTAAACAAAAAATGCAAAATTCCAAATCGGAGCTGAAACTTATATCGTGTTTCTCGAGAGGGAAAGGAAGACTGTAGAATTGAAAAGGTAAAAAAAAAAAGAGAAAGGATGATGAGAAAAAAGCATCAAGCTAATTATTTTACTTACTCTTTAATTCGATCAGTTTTCTTTGCTTTAATTTAATTTGTTTCAACTTTATTTTAATTTACTAGCACTTAATTTTAAATTACTTTAGCTTACTTAACTTTACCATACTTTACTTTACCTTCGCTTACTCACTGACTCACTTACCTAACCACTAACTTATTTAATTTTATAGTTACTTGTTTTGAAACTAACTTACTTACTTACTTACTTACCTACTTACTCACTTACTCACTTACTTACTTACTTGTTACTTACTCTCTTACCTGTTTTACTTCCTTTTACTTAATTCTCAAGTTTCTTTGTCACACTTTGAAGAAAAAAAAATGAAATAAGAGGGAGTGATGAAGATACTGATAATTAATTTTTACAACTTAGATGGTTTTCAACTATACAAAAAATTCATAATTCCAAATCGGAACTGAAATTTATATTGTGTTTCTCGAGAGGGGAAAGGAAGTCTGTAGAAATGAAAAGGTAAAAAGAAAAGGCGAAAGGATGATGAGAAAAAAGCATCAAGCTAATTATTTCACTTACTCTTGAATTCGTTCAGTTTTCTTTGCTTTAATTTAAATTGTTTCAATTTTATTTTAATTTAATAGCACTTATTTTTAATTTACTTTAGCTTACTTTACTATACCATACTTTACTTTACCTTTGCTTACTCACTGACTCACTTACTTAACCACTAACTTATTTACTTTTATGGTTATTTGTTTTGATACTAACTTACCTACTTACCTACTTACTCACTTACTCACTTACCTACTTACTTTCTTACTTACTTACTTACTTAATTGTTTACTTACTTACTTTTTTACTCACTTATCTACCTAATTATTTATCTACTTACTAATTTACAAACCTACTTACTACTTAACTTACTTATTTACTCACTTAGTCACCTGCTTATATTTTACTTACTTTCTTACTTACTCCTTTATTTATTTTCACCTATTTACTTACTCATTTACCTGTTTTACTTCTTTTACTTAATGTCACATTTTGAAGAAGAAAAAGAAAATAAGAGGGAGTGATGAAGATACTGATAATTAACTTTTACAATTTAGATGGTTTTCAACTATACAAAAACTTATAATTCCAAATCGGAGCTGAAATTTATATCGTGTTTCTCGAGAGGGGAAAGGAAGACTGTAGAAATGAAAAGGTAAAAAGAAAAGGAGAAAGGATGATGAGAAAAAAGCATCAAGCTAATTATTTCACTTACTCTTTAATTCGTTCAGTTTTCTTTGCTTTAATTTAGTTTTTTTCAGTTTTATTTTAATTTACTAGCACTTAATTTTATTTTACTTTAGCTTACTTTACTTTACCATACTTTACTTTACCTTTGCTTACTCACTGACGTCCTTACTTAACCACAAACTTATTTACTTTTATAGTTACTTGTTTTAATACTAACTCACTTACTTACTTAATTACTGACTTACTTACTTTCTTACTTACTTACTTACTTACTTACTTACTTACTTACTTACTTACTAACTTACTTAATTCTTACCTACTTAATTATTTACCTACATACTAATTTAAATACTTACTTACTTATTTATTTATTTACTTACTTACTTACTTACTTAATTACTTACTTACTTACTTACTTACATACTTACCTACTTATTTATTTAACTACTTACTAATTTACTTTCCTACTTACTTACGTACAGACTTATTTACCTACTTACTTACTTGTTAACTTACTTACCTACTACTCACTTAATTACTTACTACTTAACTTACTTATTTACCCACTTACACTTACTCATCTGCTTACTTTTTTACTTACTTTCTTACTTACTCACTTATTTATTTTCACCTAGTTACTTACTCACATACCTTATTTAATTCCTTTTACTTAATTCTCAATTTTTTTTGTCGCATTTTGAAGAAAAAAAATTGAAATAGGAGGGAGTGATGAAGATACTGATAGTAAACTTTTACAATATAGATGGTTTCCAACTAAACAAAAAATGCAAAATTCCAAATCGGAGCTAAAACTCATATCGTGTTTCTCGAGAGGGGGAAGAGAGACTGTAGAATTGAAAAGGTAAAAAGAAAAAAAGAAAGGATGATGAGAAAAAAGCATCAAGCTAATTATTTTACTTACTCTTTAATTCGTTCAGTTTTCTTTGCTTTAATTTAGTTTTTTTCAGTTTTATTTTAATTTACTAGCACTTAATTTTATTTTACTTTAGCTTACTTTACTTTACCATACTTTACTTTACCTTTGCTTACTCACTGACTTACTTACTTAACCACTAACTTATTTACTTTATAGTTACTTGTTTTAATACTAACTCACTTACTTACTTACTTACTGACTTACTTACTTTCTTACTTACTTACTTACTTACTTACTTACTTACTTACTTCTAACTTACTTAATTCTTACCTACTTAATTATTTACCTACATACTAATTTACATACTTACTTACTTATTTACTTATTTACTTACTTACTTACTTACTTACTTAATTACTTACTTACTTACTTACTTACATACTTACCTACTTATTTATTTACCTACTTACTAATTTACTTTTCTACTTACTTACGTACAGACTTATTTACCTACTTACTTACTTGTTAAGTTACTTACCTACTACTCACTTAAATACTTACTACTTAACTTACTTATTTACCCACTTACACTTACTCATCTGCTTACTTTTTTACTTACTTTCTTACTTACTCACTTATTTATTTTCACCTAGTTACTTACTCACATACATTTTTTACTTCCTTTTACTTAATTCTCAATTTTTTTTGTCGCATTTTGAAGAAAAAAAATTGAAATAGGAGGGAGTGATGAAGATACTGATAGTAAACTTTTACCATATAGATGGTTTCCATCTAAACAAAAAATGCAAAATTCCAAATCGGAGCTGAAACTCATATCGTGTTTCTCGAGAGGGGGAAGAGAGACTGTAGAATTGAAAAGGTAAAAAGAAAAAAAGAAAGGATGATGAGAAAAAAGCATCAAGCTAATTATTTTACTTACTCTTTAATTCGTTCAGTTTTTTTTGCTTTAATTTAATTTGTTTCAATTTTATTTTAATTTACTAGCACTTAATTTTAAATTACTTTAGTTTACTTAACTTTACCATACTTTACTTTACCTTTGCTTACTCACTGACTCACTTACCTAACCACTAAATTATTAACTTTTATAGTTACTTGTTTTGAAACTAACTTACTTACTTACTTACCTACTTACTCACTTACTCACTTACTTACTTACTTGTTACTTACTCTCTTACCTGTTTTACTTCCTTTTACTTAATTCTCAAGTTTTTTTGTCACACTTTGAAGAAAAAAAAGATATCAGAGGGAGTGATGAAGATACTGATAATTAACTTTTATAACTTGGATGGTTTTCAACTATAAAAAAATTCATAATTCCAAATCGGAACTGAAATTTATATCGTGTTTTTCGAGAGGGGAAAGGAAGACTGTAGAAATGAAAAGGTAAAAAGAAAAGGAGAAAGGATGATGAGAAAAAAGCATCAAGCTAATTATTTTACTTACTCTTGAATTCGTTCAGCTTTCTTTGCTTTAATTTAAATTGTTTCAATTTTATTTTAATTTACTAGCATTTAATTTTAATTTACTTTAGCTTACTTTACTTTACCATACTTTACTTTACCTTTGCTTACTCACTGACTCACTTACTTAACCACTGACTTATTTACTTTTATAGTTATTTGTTTTGATACTAACTTACCACTTACCTACTTACTCACTTACTCACTTACTTTCTTACTTACTTACTTACTTACTTACTTAATTACTTACTTACTTACTTACTTACTCACTTATCTACCTAATTATTTTCCTACTTACTAATTTACAAACCTACTTACTACTTAACTTACTTATTTACTCACTTAGTCACCTGCATATTTTTTACTTACTTTCCTACTTACTCCTTTATTTATTTTCACCTAGTTACTTACTCACTTACCTGTTTTACTTCTTTTACTTAATTCTCATTTTTTTTGTCACATTTTGAAGAAAAAAAACAAAAGAAGAGGGAGTGATGAAGATATTGATAACTAATTTTTACAATTAAGATGGTTTTCAATTATACAAAAAATTCATAATTCCAAATCGGAGCTGAAATTTATATCGTGTTTCTCGAGAGGGGAAAGGAAGACTGTAGAAATGAAAAGGTAAAAAGAAAAAGAGAAAGGATGATGAGAAAAAAACATCAAGCTAATTATTTTACTTACTCTTTAATTCGTTCAGTTTTCTTTGCTTTAATTAAATTTGTTTCAGTTTTATTTTAATTTACTAGCCCTTAATTTTAATTTACTTTAGCTTACTTTACTTTACCATACTTTACTTTACCTTTGCTTACTCACTGACTCACTTACTTAACCACTTACTTATCATTTTGTTATAGTTACTTGTTTTGATACTAACTCACTTACTTACTTACTTACTTACTTACTTACTTTCTTACTTACTTACTTACTTACTTACTTACATACTTACTTACTCACTTACCTACTTAATTATTTACCTACATACTAATTTACATACCTACTTGCTTACGTACTTACTTATTTACCTACTGACTTACTTGTTTACTTACTTAATTACTACTCACTTCATATTTTACTACTTAACTTACTCATTTACTCACTTAGTCACCTGCTTATTTTTTACTAATTTTCTTACTTACTCCTTTATTTATTTTCACATAGTTACTTACTCACTTACCTGTTTTACTTCCTTTTACTTAATTCTCAATTCTCTTTGTCACATTTTGAAGAAGAAAAAATGAAATAAGGGGGAGTGATGAAGATACTGATAATTAACTTTTACAATTTAGATGGTTTTCAAATCTACAAAAAATTCATAATTCCAAATCGGAGCTGAAATTTATATCGTGTTTCTCGCGAGGGGAAAGGAAGACTGTAGAAATGAAAAGGTAAAAAGAAAAGGAGAAAGGATGATGAGGAAAAAGCATCAAGCTAATTATTTTACTTACTCTTTAATTCGTTCAGTTTTCTTTGCTTTAATTAAATTTGTTTCAGTTTTATTTTAATTTACTAGCACTTAATTTTAATTTACTTTAGCTTACTTTTCTTTACCATACTTTACTTTACCTTTGCTTACTCACTGACTCACCTACTTAACCACTAACTTAGTTACTTTTATAGTTACTTGTTTTGATACTAACTCACTTACTTACTTACGTACTTACTGACTTTCTTACTTACTTACTTACTTACTTACTTACTTACTTACTTACTTACTTACTTACTCACTTACCTGCTTAACTATTTACCTACTTCCTAAATTACATACCTACTTACTTATGTACTTACTTATTTACCTACTGACTTACTAATTTACTCACTTAGTCACCTGCTTATTTTTTTTTACTAACTTTCTTACTTACTCCTTTATTTATTTTTCACCTAGTTACTTACTCACTTACCTGTTTTACTTCCTTTTACCTAATTCTCAATTTTCATTGTCACATTTTGAAGAAAAAAAATGAAATAAGAGGGTTGATGAAGATACTGATAATTAACTTTTACAATTTAGATGGTTTCAGCTATACAAAAAACTCATAATTCCAAAACGGAGCTGAAATTTATATCGTGTTTCTCGAGAGGGGAAAAGAAGACTGTAGAAATGAAAAGGTAAAAAAAGAAGAAAGGATGATGAGAAAAAAGCATCAAGCTAATTATTTTACTTACTCTTTAATTCGTTCAATTTTCTTTGCTTTAATTTAATTTGTTTCAATTTTATTTTAATTTACTTTAACTTGCTTTACTTTACCTTTGCTCACTCACTGACTCACTTACTTAACCACTAACTTATTTACTTTTATAGTTACTTGTTTTGATACTAACTTACTTACTTACCTACTTACTCACTTACTCGCTTAATTACTTACTTACTTACTTACTTACTTACTTACTTACTTACTACTTACTTACTTACTTACTTACTTACTTACTTACTTACTTACTTACTTACTTACTTACTTACTTACTTCCTTACTCACTTACCTACTTAATTTTTTACCTACTTACTAATTTACATACCTACTCACTTACGTACTTACTTATTTACACTCTGACTTACTTGTTTACTTACTTACTTACTACTCACTTAATGTTTTACTACTTAAGTTACTTATGTACTCTCTTAGTCACCTGCTTATTTTTTACTAACTTTCTTACCTACTCTTTTTTTTTATTTTCACATAGTTACTTACTCACTTACCTGTTTTACTTCCTTTTACTTAATTCTCAATTTTCTTTGTCACATTTTGAAGAAAAAAAAATGAAATCAGAGGGAGTGATGAAGATACTGATAATTAACTTTTACAATTTAGATGGTTTTTAACTATACAAAAAATTCATAATTGCAAATCGGAGCTGAAATTTATATCGTGTTTCTCGAGAGGGGAAAGGAAGACTGTAGAAATGAAAAGGTGAAAAGAAAAGGAGAAAGGATGATGAGAAAAAACCATCAAGCTATTTATTTTACTTACTCTCTAATTCGTTCAGTTTCCTTTTCTTTAATTTAACTTGTTTCAATTTTGTTTCAATTTACTAGCACTTAATTTTAATTTACTTTAGCTTAATTTACTTTACCATACTTTACTTTACCTTTGCTTACTCACTGACTCACTTACTTAACCACTAACTTATTTACTTTTAGAATTACTTGTTTTTTTACCAACTCACTTACTTACCTACGTACTCACTTACTCACTTACTTACTTACTTACTTACCTAAATACTTACTTACTTACTTACTTACTTACTTACTTACTTACTTACTTACTTACTTACTTACTTACTTACTTACTTACTTACTTACTTACTTACTTACTTACTTACTTACTTACTTACTTACTTACTTACTTACTTAAATACTTACTTACTTACTTACTTATTTACTTACTTACTTACTTACTTACTTACTTACTGGCTTACTTACTTACTTACTTACTTACTTACTTACTTACTTACTTACTTACTTACTTACTTACTTACTTACTTACTTACTTACTTACTTACTTACTTACTTACTTACTTACTTACTTTCTTACTTACTTACTTACTTACTTACTCACTTACCTACTTAATTATTTACCTCTTTCTACTAATTAACATACCTACTCACTTACATACTTACTTATTTACCTACTGACTTACGTGTTTACTTACTTTTTTATTACTCGCTAAAATACTTACTACTCATTTTCTTTTTTTACTCGCTTAGTCACCTGCTTATTTTTTGCTAACATTCTTACTTACTCCTTTATTTATTTTCACCTAGTTAATTACTCACTTACCTGTTTTACTTTCTTTTACCTTATTCTCAATTTACTTTGTCACATAATGAAGAAAAAAACTTGAAATAAGAGGGAGTGATGAAGATACTGATAATTAACTCTTACAATTTAGATGGTTTTCAACTATACAAACAGTTCATAATTCTAAATCGGAGCTGAAGTTTATATCGTGTTTCACGAGAGGGGAAAGGAAGACTGTAGAAATGAAAAGGTAAAAAGAAAAGGAGAAAATATGATGAGAAAAAAGCATCAAGCTAATTATTTTACTTACTCTTGAATTCGTTCAGTTTTCTTTGCTTTAATTTAAATTGTTTCAATTTTATTTTAATTTACTAGCACTTAATTTTAATTTACTTTAGCTTACCTTACTTTACCATACTTTACTTTACCTTTGCTTACTCACTGACTCACTTACTTAACCACTAACTTATTTACTTTTACAGTTATTTGTTTTTTTACCAACTCACTTACTCACTTACTTACTTACTTACTTAAATACTTACTTACTTACTTACTTACTTACTTACTTACTTACTTACTTACTTACTTACTTACTTACTTACTTACTTACTTACTTACTTACTTACTTACTTACTTACTTACTTACTTACTTACTTACTTACTTACTTACGTAAATACCTACTTACTTACTTACTTACTTACTTACTTACTTACCTACTTACCTACTTACTTACTTACTTACTTACTTACTTACTTACTTACTTACTTACTTACTTACTTACTTACTTACTTACTTACTTACTTACTTACTCACTTACCTACTTAATTATTTACCTACTTACTAATTTACATACCTACTCACTTACATACTTACTTATTTACCTACTGACTTACGTGTTTACTTACTTACTTATTACTCACTTAAATACTTACTACTCATTTTACTTTTTTACTCGCTTAGTCACCTGCTTATTTTTTGCTAACTTTCTTACTTACTCCTTTGATTATTTTCACCTAGTTAATTACTCACTTACCTGTTTTACTTCCTTTTACATAATTCTCAATTTACTTTGTCACATAATGAAGAAAAAAACATGAAACAAGACGGAGTGATGAAGATACTGATAATTAACTCTTACAATTTAGATGGTTTTCAACTATACAAACAGTTCATAATTCTAAATCGGAGCCGAAATTTATATCGTGTTTCTCGAGAGGGGAAAGAAAGACTCGAGAAATGAAAAGTTAAAAAGAAAAGGAGAAAGGATGATGAGAAAAAAGCATCAAGTATATTATTTTACTGACTCTTTAATTCGTCCAGTTTTCTTTGCTTTAATTTAATTTGTTTCAATTTTATTTTAATTTACTAGCACTTAACTTTAGTTTGCTTTAGCTTTCTTTACTTTACCATATTTTTTTTTGCCTTTGCTGCTTCACTGACTTACTTACTTACTCACTAACTTATTTACTTTTATAGTTACTTGTTTTGATAATAACTTACTTACTTACCTATTTACTCACTTACTCATTTATTACTTACTGACTCACTTACCTACATACTTACTTAACTACTTACTTACTTACTTATTTACTTACTTACTATCCTATTTACCTACTTACTAACTTGTTTACCTACACTTAATACTCACTTACCCACTTCTAAATTGGTTAGGGCTTAACTTTAATTATATCATTTTAACATAATTTTACTAAACTTTATTTTCTGTTTACTTATTGAATCACTTTTTTACTGAAGTTCTCTTCTTTACTTCACTTTAGCTTACTGCCTTTGCTTAGTTTTGTTTTATACTTACCTAAGCTTACTTAATTTTCTCTACTTTACTTTGCTTTTCGTTACTTTACTTTATCTTACTTTACTTTACATAACTTGATTTTACTTTATTTACCTATCCTCACAAAAAAATTTTTACTGAACTTTAATTTTCTTATACTTTACCTTGATTTTACCTTAACTCACATTTTTTTCCTTTAATTTGGTATATTTTACTTAAGTTACCTCAAAGCGTCATTCTAGTTTAGTTGAGATGACTTTTAGTTCCTTTCAATTA
>NC_087065.1:64170552-64316116 GCF_963678635.1 Symsagittifera roscoffensis | reverse complement strand
AATCAATTGTTTTTGCGAGTGAAAAAATATTGAGATCATGACTAGCATTTTTCTTCGCTTAAAAACTTTGCTTACTGACTCTTCTTGTCTGTAAACCTGAGCAAGCTAGTTAAATATTTTTGGATCCTTGTTGTTCCAAACCTTGAAAATCAGGAGTAACTTCGTATTTGGCTGATTTTAGGTTGTTTTTGTGCCAACAATTTGAAAAACGGAAAGGAACTTTGTATTATTCGGGGGGAGGGGCGGTGCCTTTTGGTTTTTTCATTTTTTTTCACGCATCATCAGCTACCAAACTTAATCATCGGAGAGAGTTAGGTGATCTATCATGTTCAAATTCATTGGAAAATTCAGTTTGAACAGGTTTGAATACTTTTATAAAACTTCTTCCCAGTGTTGAGAAAAACCGGTTTGAAATTTTTGTTTTTGTTTTTGAATTCGGGCGAGCAGGCTTACAGTAACTTATTTTAATGGGTTAAAAGCTTAGAATAGCTTGATTCATAACGCAAAACTTAGTTTTACAGGAGTAAAGTTAATTGTTTTTGGGTATTTTAGCGCCTTTTTGAAATCAGAAAACTACAAAGCTCGTAAAAATTGCAAAAAAAAAAACAGCAAACTTTTTGAAAGTTTTTGTTTCTTAATTTTTTTGTTTGTTTTTCTAGTCATTTTTTTTCAAAAATTTTAATTGCCTAATCTCTTATTTTTATAACTTTTTTTAGTTTTTTTTCTCATCACACCACGCCGAAAAAAAAACTATTTTGAAAAAATTATTTGTTGTTTTATTTGAGCCACAGGTCGCAACATTCTTGTTTCTTTTTTTCATACTTTTTTGTTTTCCCCCGCAAAATCAGACATTACAAATAACCATCGCCGTGCGTTGAACAATCGATCAAATAAAAGCACGTTCAGTCGTGATTCAAACGACATATAACAATGTCTGGATTAAAAAAAAAACTGGTTTAAAAAATTCAATTTCCATTTTCAGCAAATGAAGCGATCGCGGGATCAATCTTTAATGAAAACTTATTTTTAAATTAAACTTCTAGGCTAAAAAAAGTTAAAAAATTACTAGAAAATAATTAATTTTGATCTAAATTTTTGTGCTTCATTGGCAATGAACTTCTTTCGAAAAGTTAAAAATATTGTGCAAAAAAATTCGAAAAAAGTTAAAGTTTTAAAATTTTCTCTGAAATTTTTGTGGCCCTTTATAGAAGACAAACGGTGGCTACTGCGTCTTATTTATTAAGTTTCTACGCGTTTATATTGTTCTCGAAATCGCACCCCGCGCTAAAAACGAGACTAATGTGCAGAAAAGAACCGAAATCTTTTTTTTTATTTTATTTTTTTTTGAAAAAAGTCAGTTTTTTTTTGTTACACAGCAACCGGCAATTTTTTTTTGGTTTTTTTTTGCTTTTAATTTGACGTTTGAAGCTCATTCATTTTACAAGCTGTTATGCAATATCTCAAAAAAAATTTTTTTTTTTAATTAACGTTTTTTTCTCTTGTTATCTGATATTTTTTGGGACGATCAAAAAAAGTCCAGCTGAAGCTGCGAGTTGACGTATAAGAATAACTTTGACTTCTGTGGTACTCAACAGATTTGGAAATCGAAATATGAATATTCACTTTATCATTGATTAGTTAAAATTGAAGTATCAATCTGTATTGACATTGTGAGCAGTAAGTCGAATTACATATCCCAAAATTTGTTAAAATTGGTATTATCGTGTCTAGACCGGAAAAATAGTGGGTTTTTGAAGTAACAGAACAGATATCTGAAAAAAACAAACACTCATGAGTAATCCTGATTTCTCGGAATCCTTCAAATAACTATCTCCAAATTTGCTGAACTTTTCAGCCTAAGAAGTTTTACTGTAAATTGATTATTTGAGATTATTACACGTGCAAGAGCAGGAGCGTTCTTATTGGGAACTAAACTTTTCCCTGTCACAGACGTTTTCTTACCCTATCGATAAGCATGGCTAATGCAATCGGGCTAATGCAAGGCTAATGCAAACATATCTTCACCTAAACATGTTTGTTTCTATAACTCTTCTGGTTTGGGTACTGGTTTCGAATCTTACCAGGACCTGCTTTTCTTTTCAAACGGAAGTATTCTGTTTCAAAAAAATTGTCGGCTTTCTATTTATTTGCTTATGTTTTGTGGGCTTAGTTGCCACATTCTTGGAATCGTTTTTTTTTGCTGCGCGCATTTTTCTTTATTTTTTTTTTCATTGTTTGATTTACTCTTGCAGTTTGTAATTTTACCTTGACTTCATAGTTTCACGTCTTTTGTTTTCCCTGGAAAAATATAATCGGCTTAAATTATATCGGCCTTTTTTATCGGCTTGTTGACCTAATTTTAGATTGTTTCAAGGTAAACACAATTTTAACACTCTCCTCTGCAATTTTTTGGTTGGTTGTATTTTTACTACTTAGTTTGCTGAAATTTTTTTTTCTTGATTGTTTTTATGATTCACGCGCTTAAACTCGAAGTGCCTCTCACTGGCTTTTCTACTCGATGCCCTCTGAAGTCACTGGCTCTCTTACCCGACGCCCACTGATGTGACTGGCTCTATTACCCGATGCTCGCTGAGGTCACTGGTTCTCTTACCCGATGCCCGCTGAGGAGAAATGACGAGAAGAAGTGTTGACTGGGAGAAGTCTTCATTGGAAGAAGATGTCTCTAATGGAAGATACCTTTGAAACTTTTAAATGATATTTATGGTGTTTAATATATGCAAGTTTCTAGGAAAAAATTGTAAACTCACATAATTAAACTTGTTTTATTTCTTCCATACAAAATTAGTGCTTAAAATTGAATAGCTTTTATTATTAGCAAAGTAAAATGTAACATAAATGATTTTCTTGGCAAAACAATCGATTAAAATAGAGAAAAAAATACACTATAATTGATTTTTCATCGACAACTAGCGATTTTAATGACCACGTAACCTCTACATAAAACTTCCAACTATAAGGGATCGTAATGACAACATTTTAGACAACATTTTTCCATTATAATCGATTATTATTCATGGAGCTTCGGTGCGGGCTAGTAACGAAACTGCCCCGGAGAAATAGGTAAGATTACGGAGTGAAAGTTGAAAAGATCTCACAAACTTTGCTATGATCTGACCTTTGAGTGTTATAGAACGGCCATATTTATATTTGATTTTATCTCTGATCAGAGTTACAGTGTGGCTCTGTACATAGACTGAAACAGGACTGGATTTTTACTGAAATGTTACTGAAACAGCACCGATTCACTGCGGGAGCACTCTGGGTATTCATGTTACAAGTTATAAAGATACAAACCATCATATGAAAATACAACAACCCATGGTGGCTTCTAAAACATACAAAAATAGATATTAAAAATTTAAATATGCATATTTGACTTATAACTTGAAACGAATGAGGATTGCCAATGAGGAATCCGTTGAACATCCGTTATGATTTTGTTTGCCAAATTTTTCCAAAGGGTCCCCCTTTGGTATAATTTTACGAGATCCATTTTTGGCTGACCAACGTCAAAAATGTTCTAAAGGCGCCTTTGGCGCTAATATAACTAAATTTGAGGGGGAGCGCGCGCCGGAAAAGCGCAACTTTTGGTCAAATATTTTTTAAAAAGGCTCAACTCAAACCGTCATTTTTTTGCCTAATTTTCAAAAATTTATCTGCGACGCTGAAATTTTTTGGCAAAACAGGGTCTTTATAACCCGAAAAATTTCTGTGCACGCCACTGACTGTTATGTTAGCTTTTTATAGGGGCGAAGCGTTGTGCTGACTCAGCCATTGAACAGCTATTTAATTGATTTTTAACGAGTCATTCGTAGAAGAAAACAAACAAATTTTCTAATAGTGAGTTTCGATTGTTTCTTCGGGTTTTTCAGTGTTTCTAGATATTGTATTTTTTTTATATAGCAATATCACAACGTTTTTGATTACTTGATTACGTTAATAATTAACTTAAACCACTATTTAACTAGTTTAACAATCCCCCTTGGTAAATCGTAACAAATCGCCACCCCTATAATGAAATAATTCAATGGATAAGCTTGTGAATTACTTACCTAGTAACGAATCTCCCCCTTTTGGAAAAGGGAGGGGGACTAGTTAAAGAGATCCGACAGTTTTTTTTGGATATCATAGAAAAAAAAACATCTTTATCTAACTGATTTGTGCAATTAATTAACTTAGACCCGAGACATGCAGTAAAGCTATAATTGGTTCCTTTCTTCCTCGCGCATTTTCTCTGTTGATAAGTTTTCTTACCTGATAAATTGAAGACAAAATTGATGAGTTAAATTATTAGTCCAAGCTCTAAAAAAAGTTAATATAAGGATAATTACAACAAACTGTTTTTAATATTAACTTCTATTTTGGTATCATTTTAATTGCTTGCACTAATTATTCTAATTATCCCCCTAGGTTTTTATATTATTTTGAAAATAAGATAAAAATTACCAGTCAATTTGAAAACTAACCTAAAAATAGTTTGGTCAATTGTTTATCAAAATTAGACAGACCGAAATTCACCCGTAACTTGAGTGCCGCAACGTCAAAATCTGTCAGCCAATAAAATCTCTTTGTTTTAAACAAGTAAAATCCCGTAAAACAAGTGCATCAATATTGCTCACAAAAGAAATCAGATGATTATGTTCAAATCTATTTTTCAATTACTTGAGCATAACTTGTATTTTTTGGCTCAGTAAAGGCCGCTCTAAAACTATCAATTGTCGTAGTTGAGATCATAAATAAATATTTTACGTGTCTTGGTTATATACGACCATTTAAAAGGCACTATACAGTTTAAAACAGCATAAATTGCTAATTTTCAACATTTATCATTGTTCTTCTCGAATAATTTTCTTTTTTCTAATCAAAACAAGCAACTTAATTTTCAGTACAATTACCAACTTGAACATAAATCGACAAATCGGCTAAATTACAGTTTTGAGAGTAAAACTCATTATCCGGGCTATTAACTGGTTAAACTATTAATAATCAACCAGTTATGCAGAATATTATAAATCAAAATCACGCTCAGCTGTCGCCCTCGAGTCGTGAATCTCACCTTCGTCATGACTCGTCCAATGAATTACTGGTCGGAAAACCTCCCCCGGGATTCCCCTACAACCACCCAGACTTCCCCCAACACGGCTCCGCCGGCTTTCCCTACAATTTGGGGGGACTTTCCCAACATCAGACATCCACGATTCAACATCACCCGAGCCCCCATCAGTCGTCGGGGGGTTTCAATCCCTACATGCAAATGGCGGCAGCTTCTGGACATCCGGGGAACCCTCATAACCCGCAGAACCCGTTTCATCATGCCCATCCGAATCCAATGATGAACTACGCTATGGCCGTAGCAAACCAGGACCCGTCGTTCCTGCAGCATCACTACAGATCACATGCACAAGCAGCAGCCGCAGCTGGTTTTCCAGGGTACCTGGCGTCCCAGATGTACCCACAGCAATCTGGGAGTCCTCAGGGTCCGAATCCCTACTCAGGCGCTGCTGGAGCTTTCGCCAACCAGAATGGTCTGGGACGAGGAGCCACATTGACATACGGGTCACCCCCGCCGCCGAATCATATGTTGGATCACAGTCCAAGAGGCGATCAAGTTCTTCCAGGTGTGTATAAAAACTAAATGAACAGCCTACAAAATCAATGACACTTAAGATCGAAAGCAATCTGTTTTATTGCAATGGTAATAGTCCATTTTATGTTCATGCATTGATTCAATCAATCATCTTTTCAATGCCTAATCCTTGATTTTTATGTGCAAATGAAAGCTTGAGAAACATGACAGGGTTTCTTTGCTCATATGATGACATGGACTCAATCGTTGACAACTGATACACATTACACGCATACATTTAATCATGATTTGTACCACTGGTTATCAAGAAAAGGGCATTCGACAGGGTCCAGAATCTATCCAGATCCTTTTTCACACAGGGGCACATGAGAAAAAGGCCAAGCTTAATATTTCAAAAATAAGTCTGTACTTTTTACTTTACTCTCTGCTGAAATTGCCACAAGTTTCTTCTGCTCGAGATTGTCTCTGTGCAGTTGTATCTGTAAGAGGACCAAGTTAACATCCTCCCGCCCAAAGCCGTTGGGGGGATGTTAATATGATCCTTGTAATATATAATTATAGAAGCAAGACAAAGTAAGCACAATTTTACTGGCAAGCAAGCAATCGACGCATTCTAACTGAGCATCGACAAAGATCTAGAGCATTTCCCGTTTTAGGTGAGAAAGATTTGGAGCTGGGAGACTCTCCGAAGAGCCAGCAGCAACATCAAGCAGCCCATGTGTTGGGGGGACTAGGAGTGGGCATGACGGGTGGTGTGGGAGGGGGAGGAGTGGAGGCGGCGCTTACCAAGGGGGGCAAGAAGATGAGGAAGCCGAGAACAATATACTCCACAATACAGATCCAGCAGCTCACGCGTCGCTTCCAGAGAACTCAGTACCTGGCCCTTCCGGAGAGAGCGGAATTGGCCGCAGCCTTAGGACTCACCCAAACCCAGGTGAGTCATCTATCAACAGGATATAAACTAGACCAGGCTTCACAAATTTTGAGCACAACTATGATTTAGTGCAAAAATTGGGGGACCTATCTCTCATACTTGCGAAAAAATTAATTGCATCATAGTACTTACGAGACCGACTGTTGAACTCAAATAGTTTTTGAATAACGACCGACCCACAAGCTTATTCTTGTTAATCAAAATATTGCGAAACTCAAACTACTAAGATAAGAGGGACTATAAATGCACTTTATGTCTCACATAATTAAGGAGCAATTTTTTTGATTTGGACTTTCAGGCATTTTCGAGCTGCTTTGTGCTTTGTCACCTCTTCAACTGATATTTTTTTTACTTTCGATTCATCTTGATAATTTTCCAGAACGAACATTTGAACTTTTTTTTGTCGGTTAAAAGGTTAACGCCCGAATAACATTATTCAGTTCCAATTCAGTCCAAATTGGTTGATCAGTTCGAAAATGTCGTAAAACAGTCAAAATGCCAAGTACCTGGGACTGTTTGCCAGTTGGCCTGGATTTGAGGCTAACGAACCTAAAACCTGTCATCATAATAATCTGGCATGAAATCTTTCTCTTGTTTAGCTTCTTAATATTTCATCTAAAACAGGAAACTTAACTGATTATATTAAACCGCCTGCCGACCACGCGCGTATTTGTTTGAACCTTTTCAGTATAGAGAGGCTCTTTAACATCTTGTTGTGTGCACTAAGTAAACAAAAGTAGGTAGAGCGATGACGACCCTTTTAGTTTTAAGTTCATTTCCTTCCTCTGTTAATCTGAAATAAAACCACAATTTTCTTTGCCTGGAAAGGTTCAAATAATGGGGTGCTAGGTAAATAAGACGACAAATGACGATATCCAATCAAAAACCGTTTTCGCCTTAACAGCTGTTTTTTTTAATTTGTCTTTGGTCTTGAAGCTCAATTCAAAACTGATGAACTCATATTGGCCCATGTGAACAATCTCAGCGAAACTAATGAACTTGATAGACCAAGTGAACAATCTCCCCCAATATTAAATGACAAAGGCAAGGAGTAAGACCTGTATGTATCATGCTCAAATCTGCTCAAATCTTTTTTTAAAAAAATAGAGGTTTTTGTCTCAAGTTATTTTCCGCAATTGATTGTTATCCCGTAGTTTTTGTGAGAAGTTGTAAGGCGCCAGCACATGAAATGAAATTATGCTGTTTCGAAAAATGGATCTACTTAACAATCTCCACCCCTTTCAAGAAAGGGGGGGGGGGGTGGGAGAGATTGTTAACTAGATCAAATTGGTCGATTTTTCGACCAATCAGAATGCAGCAAAATTAGAATTCTCAATAGAAAGCTCAGTGCTATTTCACTGTATTTATTTATAGGGGTGGAGATTCTTAAGTAGGTACCATAGGGGGGGGGGGGGGGGGGAGATTGTTAAGTAGATCCCGAAAAATTTTAGGTCTTAAATTTCTCGTGCTATTTTCTCATGTCACTACGACCTCAAACTGTGGCAGGTTATCTTGCATAAGTCACTCACCAATAATCACGTCCGGGCTCTTTAAATAAGTGTGCTGAAATTTATATCGTATTCAAACATTCCAATGGAACCCTAATCTGTTTTTTTTGGCTTCCATTTTTTTGGTAAGAAATTTGAAAACCTGAAGGTCTAAAGTTAGCACAGGTTTTTCTGCTTTCCATACTCGTGGTTTTAAATTACATTTCAACAATTAAAATTAGAATGTAAATGTATAAAAAAAACAGTAAAAATATCAGTTTGAAAATAAGACTTTGAAATTCCTTCACAGTATTTAATCCTCTCGTCTCCTCTCAAAAAGTGGGATCACTCTTAGCCCAGGTATTTTAATTACCCTGTTGCGCCAAAATAGGCAGGCAATTAGCGCAGCATCGTACTCTAACAATAACTTTGGGGAAAAATTGGGAGATTAAAAATTTGAAATACAACTGAACAAGTCATAAAGTACACGCCACTCTTTCCAAGCAACCACGCTACTTTTTAGTCCATCTCCCTTAACTATTGTTTGGAATCCAGGAATGAGACAATTTGGCTCCTCTGGAACGGAATCCGGGGGATGAAATTCAAGGAAAGGGAAATATTTCAAAAGGTGTTTTATGAATTTTAAATTCCCCGCTGTGGCTGGATGATAGCAGTTGAATCGGCCTACGTTAATTTAAAAAAAGGAAAGACATAAGCTCAAGTATTGCAGGAAAATAAACAACAATTTTTCCGCCTCCAATTTTGAGACGAATTTGGTTTTTGTGGTTTCTTTAAAGAGCGTATTTGATTTGATTATGCGCATTATAACATGCCTCGATTTTGATGAATAAAAAGGTTCTTTTATGTGAATGATAATTTCATAGTTATATATTGGTAATTTTTTATGCTGCTGGCTCTTCAAAGTACTTCTTAGTGTAATTGATAGCTAGTAATATTAATTTTTCGTTCAGGTCAAAATTTGGTTCCAAAACAAGCGATCCAAAATGAAGAAACTCATGAAGGGAAACCCGAACGCCAGAATTGATATGAATTTCGACGCTCTCTCGCCCGATGCGAAAGATGAGGAGGAGGGAGACGACTTAAACGAGACGGACGAACACCCGATCGACCACAACACTACTGCAAATGACGTCATCGACGCCACCATAGCTCACTCGGGGGCCAACCAGATCGCGCCAAATGTCACAATGCCAAACCTAGTTCTCACTGGACAACCTATGAGTCACCAGACATCTGTAGCTCCTCCGGGTCAGCCTCAGTCACCTTGGAACATGACTATGCCTCACATGGGACCGAATCACGGATCCCACCAGAACCCAAACCAACATCATCAAGCCACAGGTCATCACGTGTCTCCTCACTCAATGGGTTACCTAGACGGAGCAAACATCGTGGAAATGATAGCGAACTCTCGTGCGACAATGGAAGCAGGAGGGGCTCCTCATATCAAAGTCGAGATGCCTCCGGGACTAGACATGACGCAACAGGGTGTCGTCGCGATGCAACATCACCTCGGAATCCGACCGAACATCATGCACGCAAACCCGAATAATCAAAACCCCGATTGGTACCATGCAAAAGGGGGACTACCAGCTCACCTCTTACCAACCGGGCATAATTTAGCTCTGTGATTCTGAAAGCTGAAAGTGACTTAATAAAACTTCGGACAAAGCTCAATTCGAGTAAAAAAACTTCTCAATATTTTGACATTTTGAAAGGTTAACTTACTCAATATTTTGACATTGCGAGCATTATCTCACTATCCATTCTCTTTTTATATAACTTCGGAAAGCTAGAATACTGACAAAATGACCAAGAAAGTATAATTTTCTTGAAGAGATCTAAATCTTCTGATTGTTATTTTTTTGAGACAGCTTACAAACTGTTTTGAGGGCCAATCATTTATTTTGATCATTCACGGCGCTAATATTAATGTTTTAGTATCGGTTCTTTATTTATTGTTCTAACCGATAAGTTATTAAATGATTGACTAATAATTGCCGTAATTATGTCTTTGAAAAGTATATTGTAGTCACTTGTCGATTGGTTGAAGCGGTTTCCACACATTAATTGCATTTGCGTTCACCTGTTTGGCCTTAATTAAATTGTTAATTGACATCATTTTTGACTCGAAGGATAATTTTAAAATCAAAAAAACTTCGCAAAACGTTTTCTAGTAGTTAGATAAGTATTAGTAATATATTTATTATTACAGCTCTCATGTAATTTTCATGTTCAGTTTAAAGACTTATCAATACGTTTTTGTAATTTTTATGAGATTTGCTGCCAAAATTGCTCAAATTATGAAGAATAAATCTCATTATATAACCAAAGGTTACATTTACATTGCGAATATTAGATGAAGAATGATGGCTGAGTTGTTTTAATGAAGGCTTTGAGTTCGTTTGAACTATTGCTGTGACCATAATGTGGTCGGCTTTGTTGGTGAATCAATATGAGAAAAGACTTGTCTTCGAAATTCGCCGGCTGTTCGGCGCCTTGTGTCCCGTCACCGGAGCGCTTGATTAACTCGAGAGCATCTCGAAAATAAAATATGTGATTTTTCTTGCGGTTGAGCAGCAAAAACACCAACTATCGTGCTGCTTCAGCTTATTCAAGAACCATCACTGATATTACTAGCTGACTCTAGTTACTAAAACTTGTCCAGATAGTCATAACTTTTCGAGCCTATGCTCAAAATGACGCTTAGCAGACTTTTTATACGACCACAAACCATTAGGACCTTTAATCAATATAATATAGCAAGGTAAACGTTACCACTATTGCTGAAATCAAACTTAATTGAATATAAAAACTGATTTATTTGAAAAAAAAAAACAATTTTTGCAGTTATACCAATAAGGAAACTCAATAAACTTATCTACAAAAAAAGTCAAGCTGAATCGAGACAGCAAGTCGCTGTTTGTTTTGTTAGTTGGCCGGATTAGGTGACTGGTTCAAATATGTCAAATGACTGTCCCCCGTCGCTTAACCAGAAGTAACTGGGAGGCTTCTTAAATAACTAACATTATTCTCCGCTTATGGTATGCAATGCTACCACCGTGATTTTTTGTCGAGATTCTGATTGTCTTTATTAAGTAGATTTTTTGTCGAAATTCTCTGGAACGAATCAAGTAATTGCCCCAAGTATTATATTTAAGGTAAAAAGAAATACCAATGTTTTATATCAAAAAATAGCCTCACATTCATGATTTCTTATTTAAGAGAATTAATCTAAGACTATACGAGTTTAAAGAAAAAGAGGCGCTTTTATGGAGCTCTATGGAGCTTTTATGAGGTTATATTCGAGTGCAAAATATTCTTTGTGAGTTATAGCTCTATCAGCTTAATAATTCATAATGTAATTACGCGAACACTTCTGATTCCAACCACACTTATTTAAAAGCACTTCTTTCAAATATAAAGAGAAAATAAAAAAACCTTGTTTTGTATTTTGTTTGTCAATATTGCTTGACCAGTTTATTCCAGAAAATACAATTGAAATAGGTGCCAATAATGTGCCAAATTGCAAATGTGCCATTATTTGATCATAGGAAGTATCGAAAAAGACAACTGTTCGAGGGATGGGAAACATCTAAACTCTGCGGATGTACGAGATTTGGCATTCAATTGAAAAAAAATTTTTTTTTTAACTCACGAAAAGCTGACGAGAGGGAGAAAGGAGATTTACAACGCTTTTACTCGGATTTAATTTGAGCCGGTTGAAAGTAATGATTGAGAGAACTCGAAATTTTAACTTAGCCCTGTTGAGGGCTGCATAGGAAACAATGAGGGCTGAACAGTGGAAATAATGAGGACTGAACAGTGGAAACATTGAGAATTGAACTGTGGGACATTACGAGGCCAAACTGTGCACTGGTTAGGCGCACAATTTTGAGTCTGTATGTTCCTGGGGCGTCAGAGCAAAAGATACCATACCAAAAGCTCCCATGACAAAAGATACCATACCAAAAAGTCCCTTGTACAAAAATTGCCCATAACATAAGATCCCACGCCAATTACAAAATCCCATGAATTATGAACAAAAGTCATGATCAAAGATTGAGCAGAAAAAAAACTAGAGTAACGATATCTTAATTACGTTTGGGCTATTAATGAGCAACGCAAATTCAAGATAACTAAATTAAACTTGACTAATTTTTGCGATTAGCATTAGGCCAGCGTGTGTTTAATTTCGTGTTAATATGGTATTGAATTACAACAAGTCAATTGAAATTGTATGCACTCTGCATTCATTATCTTGCTCTTTAAATCATTGAATAGTCAAAAAAGAATTCTGTTTCTTGGAAAATTCTGTTTCTTGGTTAATACTGATTGTTCTTGACAGCCATGAATTTCAAAAGAAACGCGATACGAAGACAACAACACATTGACCTGCAGCAGTTGGAGATCATATAATTGCCCAAAAACTTTAATCAAATCTGGGAGCGATATATTCTCAAACAGCAACGAGCATAGTCACGAGCTCAATGCAGAACGCTCAGAAGCTCGGCAACTAGCAAATGAAGGAGACAGTTGGGAATCAACTAAATCCAGTAAACAGCCAGATCATCGCAGCTAGTTTGCAATTGGTGCAGGAAGACAAAGCAACCCAACTGTCTTTGCCCTCCCGGTCGGCGATACAGCAAACATTGAACAGAAGTAAGCAAACGACATCCCTGCCCACTTTTGCTACATATGACCGTCATTTCAAAATATCGGATCTTTTTAAGCTTTTTTTGTCTTTTTGATAGCAGAAAACAAGATACGGGTTTTATCCAACTTCCGTCAACGCTCTGCTCAGCCATACGCGCTTATCAACCTATAACAAGTTCCTAAGCGAACTTAAATCACTTATCGGTGCCGGAGTCAAAAATGGAAATCGGGCTCGACCTATTATTTGAGGTAATATGCAGTGTGGCAACCAAACTGGATATTTCACAGAACGATCTCCAAAATTTAGACGAGCTCACGGCTTATTTCTAAAAAACATAATTTAAAGGGGATTTGATTAGCCGAAAAACACTGTTTCCAATTTTTCTATAGATCCATTACCAAAATGCTGGGTGTGGTCTAGTCCGAACAACAAATGCAGTTGAAGGTTGGCATCTAGGTGTAACCGCTTTGTTTCAAGGCAGCCATCCTGCAAAATTTACATTTCTTGCAAAAATTTACCAAGGTTCCTACAGTCAAAAGTTCAATATTTCGAATGTATCCAGCGGTACTATCAACTTATCCCGGAAAATGTACCATGCCCTGAATAAAAAAGTTTATTAGATAACAAGCTCATATACAGACTCCAACATAGGGTCTTGTAACCGTTCACTTTCCCAATAAACATATTAGATTTTGCTTATTTTTTTGATTTCATTCAAAAATGCTGTCTCTAGCCATTTGATTTCAGAGCAATTGCCCTTATTCACGGGACGCTGAATTAAAAAAAATCATCAACATTGCGATTTGATATTTTTCGCCAATTAAAATGGCAAGGCTCAAGTGATTCCTAATGGAAATGATTTCAAAGCTTTAGTATTTAGCAAAAATATTATTTCAACTTTGTACCGACTTGAGTTGTCTGGAAAATCAGGCCATTTTTGTCAAAGTTGGTTTTGAATGATTCGAAACCTTTTTCAATTTCATTTGCAGTTTAAGCTGTTTTAAAATTTGAGTTTCGATTCGAAGGCCAAGTGTTTAGCAAGGTCATTTATGTTCGAAATTTGTGCAGCTGAAGTTTTGCCGTTTGTTTGTTTTTAACCGACGTTTTTTTGCTTTGATCGATTAACCGCTTTATTTTCAATTCTCAGGTTCTTTGTTATTTTTTTACAGTACCTTATGTCGTTGGCAATTTTAGATCAAGGTATTTTATGAAACGGTACCTAATTGACGTGGATCTTCTCCTTTGGGATCTTAAGGTATGGGAAGTCTTGCCATGTAACCGTTCCTGGATTTCTGACACAAGTCTTTAATGTTGTTGACATTTTGTTGATGAAATTTTGGAACGATCAAAGAAAACTAAAGAACAAAAAAAATACAAAGGGAAAGTCTTTGTTGCGGAGTCCGCTTGCAATTCACAAAGTGCACAGTTTGTTCTCGTAATGAATGATTCTGGGTTGTAGACTGAAACTGGATAAAAGTTTCAAAAATGACAATATGAAGACCAGTTGGTGACTGAAGTAACCCTCTGAATCATATCATTATAATCATCATCATCATCAAGAGTGAGTGGTGATAACTCCCCAAGGCGGTCCTCTTTATTACTATATTTCATTACCCGTCTTCGATCCGTCAGCCCTAAAGGTTTTCTGAAAGAGCCCAAAACACATTCACGTCAGTTTTGATTTCATTTTCAAGACTCACTTGCGACGCAAAAGTTTTCGACAAAATAGGGTCTTACCATTCTATTGAGTGAAATCGAGATTTGACAGGTCGACCAAAATCACGTTGGTAAAAATGTTTTTTTTTCAAACATGAAAATTGCAAAAAAATTGTATACTTGCTCTAAACTATAGTTCGTTGCAAAAAATTAAGATTGGAAAAACTTAAATTTTCTCATAAATGGCAAATCATAGAGAACCATCTAATAGAACGCAGAATAGGCAAAAAATGGCTACAACCCCGTTTGACTCGGAAGGGATTTGCTTTCCATGGTAACAATTAACATTTATGAGTCTGATTGGAGTTGACTTCATTAAATTTAACCTCATTTGCGCAGTTACTTCATCTTGGCATACGATTATATATCTCCTCCTCAACTCTTTGACATTTGTTGGTGATTTCGTTTCCACAGCATTTTTGAGAATGAGCCAAACATTTTCATTGGGCGATAGATCAGCTGAGTTTGGCGGCCATTGCAAAATTGGACATGATTAACCTCTATCCATTTTTTGTAAAAATTGACGTGTGTGGGCGAGCACCGTCTTGCTGCAAGATCTAGCCCTCTGGAAAAAGTGCGTCAGCGTACGGAATAAATTCCCCCAGGATATGACAAAATTTAGACCCATTTATATTTCCTGGGTCATCGACTATTTTAAAATAGACTAATCGGACTGAAAATGCTCTCCACACCATCACTTTTTTTTGGAAATTTGGGAGCTAAAATTGTTGGTTTTTTGCCATTTTTTGAATACCAGACTGTCAGTTTGTTTCAATGCATTTGGAATGTGCTTTCATTGGTTATCCACACATCCTCGAAACCATTATTTTTCCAACTTTCTGCAAAAACGATTCATTTTTCCTCATGGATGGTGATTATTCCCAGGGTTTTTCTAGTGATTTTCTTCAAAATGTTACTTCCTTTAATGTACGCTAAACCGTGGTTTTGTGTTCATTTAGGCCATCTTCGGTGTTAAGTCTTAGCGCAATTTTCTGGGCAGATGTATACGGATTTCTTAAAGCTAATGAGGCAGTTTTTTTCAGCAAATTACCAGCTAATTTTCGAGGTCTTCCACTTCCCTTTTTCAAGGGGTTTTCCTTCACGTATTTTTTTTTAATTTTCGGTAGTAGGTGTACCTTGATATCTGCAAAGAGTGTACAAAAAATAATCGTCGTTTGTGCTGGCAAAGCTAATTCTTGAGGGCAATGTTTAAAAGTTGACGTAAGCTAATGTGGAACAGTTTACCGCATATAGCGTGAACAGATATTAAAATTATCCGCCAATTTTATATCATATGCCAGCGAAGGAATAGTTGAACATTTCATGTGAAACAATTGCTCTACCAAAATCAACGGGAAAGGAGCTAGAGGAATTTCAAAAAGGTAACTAAAGTCTCAAAATTTTTTGCTTTGGATTGTAGATCGTAAAAGTTACCAATAAAGGCAACATACTTGTAAAGAAGGTTCAATGTGGTTGAAGAACTTCAACATTGGGTGTATGGTAAAAATAAAAAAGTTGATTGGAGAGATACTTCCATATATCCAAGTTCAGGCACCTATATTAGCGCAAGTTCCAGCACCTAAATTTAAAAAACTAAAGCATTTCAGAAAAAACTTTAAAACAAACATGGCGTATGAGTGTTTACATAGGAGAAAAATTAAAAAAAAAAACTTTTAAAAAAATCATTTTTACCCAAACAAAACATCAATTTTTAAAAAACATAGTTCTCAAACTCACCCCCCACTTGACCGCTAATTTTTCTCAATTGTTTGCCGAATACTTCTGTTCCGCCGTGCTTAGAACTCGGGAGGCCAACAAATGCGGGCGGTAATTTTCCGGAGCAAATGACTTCACTACTGCCCTCATCCTGTTGCGACTTGCGTTTTATACAATCCGGATGTTTTTGTGGTTCAAACGCGGTTTGACACTCTCGTTATCATACAAACTTGTTTTTCTCACAAGGCAACGACTGCAGCGTCGCTGAGTATTCTGCCAGTGACGGCAGATGTTTGTGCAGACTATGAACCGACCCCAGGATTGAATTACTTGCGAGACGGTTTTTAGGCCTGCAGCTTATCAGCATGTGCTGTTTTTCGGAGAGTTACCGCTATCTTTGATTTCGTGATTTTCCGACTTATCCACTTGCACTTCGATCTAGCAAACTCGCATTTCAATGCTAATAATTTTCTGGTCTAATTTTCAGAATGTTTCCTGCATCGCGATAAGTTCAATTTCTGTTTTCTACGACTAGAATTATATATCGTCAAGGAACATGTGGGTGCATGGAAGTCATGTAGTCCAGGACTCTCAGAAGTTCGGCAGGCATAGTTGTTAGCCCATAGAAACCGGTTTTGAACCGGTGCGTGCCTGTAAGACACCCCTTTCTTTAGCGACAGTTTACAAGATTATCTATATGCGTATGCAAGGTCAATAGAGGTGAGTACACTGGGAGTACATTTTTCTCGTTAAATGTTCGACCGGTGATGTACGTAACTTCCTCAATTTTTGGCACCTGATTTTTTTTTGTGTACCTGTTTTTTTAAGGTTTATTGATTTCCCGCATTTCGAGGGCTAGTTTCACCGTTCCGTCCTGTTTGATCGTGATCACATTAGGCAAGATAAAAAAAATGTTCTGAGAACTCGCTCAGTGTTTCAATGTGCCATGAATCCAAAAAAAAATTTGTCCTTCCTCATGCTGCACTGGTATCAATTTTTTTCAAAATTTCGGCTTGCACATTATTGTTGCGGACTCGCTCTACCCTGTTAAACAAATCATTGAACTGTCTCATAAGTCGAGTCTACCAGTCAACCAGGGTCCTCTTAACACCGCTCGACACTCTTTGCTCCGTTAGCCCATGGATATTTATCACCTCTCTCGCAGGGGCTTAGACCATTTTAAGTCCCAAGTAAGGCATCAGTTCCTGACTAATGCTTGAAGGTCTGCATCGTCGACGAAGTTCATGGCTACCTCCGTGGACCAACTGTTTAAATACAGATGCCTTTCATCTTCCCCACAATTTCAGAGGGTTGTTTACATAGTCCCGAAATTATCCTCTAACGAAGATATTAAGAAAAAATTGAACAGGAAGTTAGAATTTCGAAAAACAATTCTCCATCAAGAATTAAGTCCAAGGGAGGATTTACGTAACCCGCCTTGTCACCGCTCTCCTAGGCAAAGGTATGGCTTCGATATGGGAGTCTGTTCTTTCTCTGAGCAAATTTACCTCCCCCCCCCCGAAAAAAACTTCTCCAATAACGCTGCATCCTGCGTTGTTGAAAGACTCCTGCTAAAGCAAAACGATGTGGGTTGAATCCTTGTTTTTAAACACAAAACAAACCGTGAATTCAACGCTCCCACAGCGTTGACGGCTCAAAACATTTATTCGGTCAGAATGCTATGCTCCTCAACGGATACTTCCTCTTCTTGCTGTCTGCGCCATAATAAAATTGCAGATTCAATACGTAATTTCAATGGCGAAAACCCAACTTGAGGAGTAATTCGATCAACTAATTCTGAACTTTTTTCAGAATAACTGCACAAACATGACTGTTGGTAGGTACTATTTAGATGCACCGAAGGCGCGGAGGCCACAAACCATAAACTTGATTTCAACTAACGTAAGCTAAAAATATACCCCAAGATTCTCCTCTAATATGCTTTTAAAACCTTCAGTGTTTTCTTGAAAACATTTTCCGATTTTTTTTATCAATTTCCGATCAAAACCAATGCAAATTTCCGATCTCTCTCAAAACACCATAAAATTCCCTTATCAAAATAAGCATGCATCTTTTGTCTCAAATATCAATCATATTAGTTCCCAAACCATTTGCCAATTCTATAAATCTTTTGCAAACATTCAACCCATCATGTGTTTTCTTCTATGTTGTCCCTTTTAATTCAAGGTTATTATTTATAGACAATAGTAATAGGGACAAGAAGGCATAAACAAAATGTAGCTCCGAAACCTCGTCCCAAAAACCATTTAAAATTTAGCGTCTGGCCAAAAATTTCAAGGTCACGGAATTGACAAGCTGAGTTTGAAACAATTGTCCATTTTATTTTTTCTTAAAATTTTTCAAATTGCTTTCAAATTTTTCAAAAAAGAGTTGGTATTTTTTTGTGTTTTTGTTTTTTGAAGTGATTTTGACATGGTCAATGTTGCAGCAACAGTCAAAAATAATTCGTGTAGATTATAATTGAATATTGAATAGATAACCTATTTGGGAATCTCATTCGTTTTACCAAGTAGCAATCTCAACAGAAGTGAAATAAGCTTTTGCTGCAGTTTTGAACGAGAAAGAACAAACCAGACATGAATTCAAACCTTCAATTTCAAATTTATCATCAAGAAACTATACAAGACTGCTAGTACCGAAGCAAAATTTTGCAGATTCGAAATGTGTTTTGGCGCGAGGGTTTTTGTTCCCGGATCTAAAATTTGTTTTCTGATAAAAACACTGAAGCTATTTGTTTCCCAAAAAGTATTCTCTCTCCAGCCCACGAGCACAAAAAACAAAAAAATGATACATGAGGGAAAACTTTTGTTGCGATGATAAGCTTTAATAGAAAAAAAAATGCTTTGCTTGAAAAAAAGTTGAAGAGACTGGACAAACCTCCTATTTTCATAAAAAGCGAACGAAAAAAAAAACTTTTTTTTTGTTGTAACTCACGAAATTTTTTTTTGGCTGTTTCATATGTTTCAGGATCAATCCGTTTTTGTTAGATAAAAAAACTGCATTGCATTGTTTTGGGGAAAAAGAAAAAAAACTGCATAACTTCTCGGTTAGTCTCTTCGAGGCTAGTGCAAGAGGAGTTCAATGAAAAATAAACAATTTTGACAGTTGGACATTTTGAAGAAAAACAAAATTTAGAGATGACTTGTGTTAGCTAGACGAAAATTTTTACTAGCCATATATTAAAAATTAAAAATGAAAATTAAGTGCGGCTTTATTATAAACGTTTTGGAATATAAAAAAAAACAACTTGATTGTTTAACAATTACCCCAGATGTGGACCAATTCTTAACATTTGAATGCAGCCTTTCTTACTACTTCTATAAACGCAATATTTGATGCGAATTTGATGCATATTTGATTCCAAGTAAAAAAAATGCTCATGGAAGAACAACTGCTTCAAAAATTTCGTTAAATAAAAGAACCATGTTGCGCAGTTAAAGCATTTGTTAAATTGTCCTCAAAAAAAGTTTGTTTTCACTTGACAAAATTTGTTCAGTTGATCTCAAAATTGTGAATTCAAGTCGTTTGAAATTTTTTGAAAACCTGACTTCACTCGCTTGAAAAACCTGACCTTCCTTCGTACCTTTTTTTTAGTAGTTCAATTCTCAGTTTTAAATCAACATTTATGTGGAACCTGATCTAAACTACATTTTATGATTGGATAAATTAGATATTTTACCACTGTAAAGTATTTAATATTAACCAATCATGATCCATCTAACTAACAACCCACTTATTTGTAAGTGCTGAAATTACTTGTAATTTCAGCACCAGAGAGATTTGAATTTAACTTAGAACTTAGTTGCCTCTCCAAAAGGAACTTCAGCAGCCGCAATAAACCAGTATACCCTAGATCTATTGAGCCTAGCAGAGACTAGTTAAAAAACTGAGACTAGATAGTATAAGAGTAAGATTAGGATCGGTATTAGACTAAGAAGTTGCACGAATCTATCCGGCCGAAAATAAGATAGCGTGACGAGCAGACGGTGTACCCTATCCGAAATTACTCTATGAGTTAACCACATCGGTCCTAACTCATCTGGTGCGACCATAAGTCTCGAACAAGACCTTAATAGCTTAGAATTAACCAAAAATAGTATAGAATTTAGACAAAACCTTTTTAAAATGTTACACGACGATAATTTAATCGAAATGTCTCTACGACTCAATAGATCAGAGCCAATATTCCGAACGATAACAGAACTACCCGGAATTGCAAGAAAACCTCGAACCAGAGACGACATACGACGAAGTAGAAACTTACCAAATAGTTATATGATAGTACGGCAAAAGCCAACACAAACTTTTATATTTAGAATTTTATTAGCAATGAATTTAGATTTTCATTTACAAACATAAAATCTTGAAGTCAATCTTCATAATCATTTCAGGCGCTAAACAAAACTATTAATATACAATAACGATTGATAAAAAGATCTCAGATCGTTTTCCTAAAATTCTGCAGTATTATATAAAACATGTTTGGAAAATATTTATTGAAAATCAAAACAAAAATTAGTAGCATGACAATAAACTGTTAGTAATCATAAAATCATCAGTTGTCCCAGCTTCATCACCTAAAACATAACAGCAATCATAAGCTCACTAATATCATTAAAAAACTAAATCTTTTTCTTAAGCAAATTTAAACCATTTTAAACTTAAATTCACTTAATTTTAAAATCAGATCATCAAGGCTTATCCTTGGATCTTAATTAATTTTCTATTTAATTAAATTTAAAAAACTTGATCATCAAGGCCTATCCTTGGATCAAAAAGAACAATTTTGTTCTCCCCACCCACTTAGCTAGTGTCTAACGACCTCAAACGTCGATTCACTATCCAACCCTTTCAAAAAACCCAAGACTAATAGAAATTTTTGAACAAAACTAATCATTCAAATTAGGTTTAACAGTGAAGAACTTCGGTTATTCATCCTTCACTTGAACCCTCCTCTTATCAAGACCCAGGATAAATCTTAGACTTAGTAAGTTTAAAATAGTATCTAACGAACTACTCGCGTTCTAATTATACCTGAACCTTGTGGATCGATTTACTATTCTCCAACCCTTGAACACAATCATTACCCCTAAGTAAGATTAAGTAAAATTACACCTTAGCTTATACTAGCCACGAGAAAGTAAAAAATCATTCTTCGGAATTGATATACTTTTCTCTCCAACCCTGAACAAATAGACCCAGGTTAAGCTAACCAAAAAATCGTAAGGACTAACAATTTAAGAAAATAGAAATCATCTAACAACTTTTTGCATCCCTCATCCTAAACCTTATGTCATTTAAAAATCTAGGAAATAAACAAACAATTGTTTTACACAACTGTGAAATAGATAACAAAAAATACGACCTTGTAATCACACCTCATACACAAACAGTTGGATATATTAGAACAAAACGACAAACACTAAAAAGGAAAATAATAAACAAACAAAGACAAATAACACGAAAAAGATTTTCCAAAAATAGAAACGCATTTTCAGAATCAGAAGCCAGCAATTTAGACGAACTTTATAAATTAAAAGAATCTATAGATAAAAATTGCCCCATTCACGATCAATTATATTTTTCCGACTCAGAAACAACTTCAAATTCATCAAAAAGAGGAAAAAGAAGAATAAAAAAGCAATACAAACCAGTACATTTATATAATTGGAAACAACCAATTAGACATATTGATAATTACCTATTAATAGTCATTAAACAAAAAAATGAGCCAAACACACACTCCAAGTGAAGATAGTCCAGATGATGACGATATCTACCCCTTCCTCGTAGATGCACCCAATGATAGAGGACAGCATATACTTTGCAAGAATTTACTCCTAAATTTATTTGAACCCGGAATCAGCCCATGTAAAACAGAGTTCCCAGATGTAAAGATCAAAAGACAAATTATTGATCACTATCTGAAAGATATATGTAATTTGACACAACAATACGGAATCTACACCATAGAATTCAGCTCACCAAACCCGAATCACCGCAAATATGTAATTCAAACAGACGACCTTGATTTAGAATTTTCAAAAGTATTCTCAGAATACATAAAAAGCATACAATATCATAACTCACAAAGAGCAAACTCCATATTCACTAATGAAGTTTTTGCCATAATATATAGTTATATCTCAATATTAGAAAACGAAATTCCAATCCCAAGTGTCTCACCGACAGAGACATCTAAACATATAAGGGTACGACATGAAATCACACTATTTTCAACTTTTCTACATATAATTAAAGAAAATTTCACTAAAGATGATGTTTCACAACATACAAAACATGACTTACAAAAAATTTTGGCATGGTTTATAATAGATTATTTCACACATAATATAGATTTAATTTCACAAGCTAGAAAAAATTTCAGACCTCAAAATTCAAACGATGATACCGCCATCACAGAACAGTCAGACTACGTTTGGGACCCCGAATGGTCTCATTATGCATTTATAAATATCCCACAGTCAATTGCAAGTCAAGCAATAAGTACAATATCTTATACAAGAGATTATGTAAGAGTAGTACCATTAACCATTGATGCAACACCATTAAACTATAATACATTTCTACCGGATACGCGAAATAACAGTTTAAACTCGACCGTCATACACAATGAAAACCTTAATGGAACTAGGAACCTCACTCAACAAGATATTCAAACACCATCACACTTCATAAATGAAGAAATTGTCCAAACAACAACAACTACACAACAAAGTATTTCACCGATACGTCCAAATTTAACAACACCAAGAAATACAAACACTTCACTAGCACAGGTAACCTTACAATCAACCGTTAAACCTTCGGTTGCTCCAAAATATTCACAAATGGATTATCAAACATATAGACGTCAAAAACACGCAGAACGTTCACAAGAAATAATTTTGCGGAACACAATTATAATTACACACATTCATCAAAAACAAACTATCCCCCCCGAAAAAATAACAATAACCAGATAAGATCTCGATATTGGGATAACCCAATGGCAACAACCAATTCAGTAAATTTTCAAACTAATTCACATCCTCCACAGGATCGTAGTGAAAACTACCCATTCTTTCAACAGAATAAATATAAAAAACAAGCACCTCATCAAACGGATTACCTATCCTCTGATAATGATTATTTACAACCAGATATATTTGCACCATATACTCAAGAATATCGTGGACAAGGAGTGCAAAAACCATATACATATCATAGAATTTTTTCCCCACATCAAATAGATACACAAAATCAACAAACAATACAAATGCAAAACCCAATTAATACACAATCTTTTCAACCAATTCAGCCACAAAACCCAATGATTACACACTCGTATCAACCAACACAAATGCAAAATGAAATACCACTTCCATATAACCTTCAACAACACGAAATAACAAAAAATCAACTTTCGAATTTTTCACAAATGCCAAATGCAGCAGAATCATTACAAATGACAATGAATCCATGCCTTATGGGTGGATCATCAATAACATCAAACAAACCATTAATGGTATTCACAGGAACAGACCCTGAATATTCTGTAGAAGATTATTTAAAAGCAGTAACAGCAAATTTAATTTTAAATATAGGACCTGAACCAATTAATACGCCACTACATCAAAACTGGATACATCGACGCACAGCGTTGATACAGACAACCTTAGACGGCGCAGCCCAAAAATGGTTTTCAGTATTGCCTATAGAAATAAAATCAAACTGGAAAAGATTTACACAAGAATTTTCAAAAATGTTTGACTCCGAAAGAAACAAACAACAACAAAGAGTTGTATGTAATGAAATTCGCAGATTACCAAATGAAACCATCAAACAATTAGCAGTACGTATCGAAACACTAGTTCGAAAAGCATATTCATTAAATACACACGACTATAAAAACACAAAAATGACAGAAATCTTAATGATGACCTTAACACCTCAATTAAGGAAAATAGCAATAAAAAAAGAGCATCCCATCCCTCCTCAATTCGAGAGCCCGATTTAGATTTTCGAAAACTAGTAGACAAACTAGAGCAAGCGGAAATCACAATGAAACTTGAAGAAACAGAAAATCTGAAATTACAATATGTTAACCGAATTGAAACAAATACCACAAATATCAATAATATACAGGAATCAGATACAGACCTCGTTGAAAAAATCACTGAAATACTCAATATTTACGAAAAACACCCAAACTTTAAAGGCAAACCATCTTTCAAAAAATGGTGTAATTATTGCCGACGATACGGACATAGTATTTCTGAATGTAGACAAAAACAACAGGACAATCAAAACAAACCTCAAAAATATAAAGAACCAAATAAATCATTCTATCAATACATGAAGAAAGATCAAAATCTACCAAACAAAAATGTATACAGCAACAACAGTTCAGGAAAACCACTTCCGAACAATACCAATTACACGAGAACTCAATCACCATATAACTCAAGTTAAAGAGGAAGATCACCAGAACGAAGAAATACACAAAATTCGTCACAAAATCATTACAGTAGACCAAATAGTCGAAATAACTACTCCAGATCAAATTCAAATACAACACAATTTGTTTCTAGATCTAATTCCCAATCAAGGAACAAATACTATCCAAACAATCAGTCACGAAACTCATCATATAATAGAAATAGAAACTACTCCAATAGTCGAAATAGAAGTTATTCAAACAACCGAAATCAGAATTACCCGAACAATCGATCAAGGAATAACTCATATAACAGATCAAACTATAACAGACCAAACGATAATTATCAAAACAGATCACGAAACAATTCACAAAATCGACATTCAAGTTATAATAATCGTTATAGAAATTATTCCCAATCACCACACAGAAATAATAACCATTATAATAATTCTAACAATCGCCACAGAAGTAGCACACCTAAACATCAAAGACATATTAATCACGTACAATCAAATCCGGAAATAACATCAGACCCCCCAGGTATTGATGACACAGTAAGTGACAAACTACTACTAAATCAAATAAACTGTGGATCATCAGATTCAGAAAGTGATACAGAAAACACTATCTCCATCAATATGATAGCAGTCGAAAATGACTACGAACCTATTATATATGAACAACCTTTCTCATCACATATATATGAAAATCAATTAGAACTCCTTCACAATTATTATATTGAACCCATTCATTCCACACAAACGGCACAAGAAACTAACGAAATCAACACTACAAATCAATCCAATGAAAATGACAAAACAAAATGCTTGAATACAAATCACATCTAAAAAAATATACATAAAGAACAACCCAAAGAAAAAATTTGGACAATACCATTTCTTTTAGAAAGTCCAAGAAACAAAGAATTTCAACCACCAGACCTTGAAATAGATTTTTTAATTGATTCAGGAGCAGAATCAAACATAATAAACATCCCCACATGGAATGAAATAAAAACTTTACACCCAAAGCTAACACCTCTTGAAACCTCCAGTAAGTTAGCAACAGCACAAGGATCAACATTGATAAACTACGGAAAAATCCAATTATTTCTCCTCCCCACAAGAACAATAGAACAAAATAAAATTTTAAATAAACCATTTAAACAAATATTCCATATCACTGATATTAAACACAATATCATTGGAATACCATTTATCTCTAAATATATACCAACAATCAACATCTTGAATAGTAAAATACTAATCAAAGATAAATACACAAAAACAAAAGACACATCCCTAACATTTTTTCAAAGATTAAATAAACAACCACCATTCTTTTCAAAATTTTATCCAAATTATAATCAACAAAGAAAACACCTGAAACCACTATCAGGAAACATATATAATTTTTTAATAAAACAAGTTCACCAATATGATAAAAAACAAAATAAACAACAACTCTATATGTCAGATTTTGAATTCAAACCTATCCATAAGTTTTTCAAAATCACAATTTCATCCATAAAATATTTGAAAAACTCGAATTCAGATATTATTTCTCTACATGTATACAACAATACACCCTATCAAGTAACATTACCTTTAGGACTTTTAGGCTATTGCGAAACCAACGCTACGATATCACCAATACACGAAAAAGCATACCGCGTAAATAATATACTCCAATTATTAGATAATTGTCAATCCACAATTCTTAAAGTAGAATTATCCATAAATAATATAATAAGTAATGAAAAACGAAATACAGATTATTTCACAAAAACCCCATATTTCAAACCTACATTCAACATAAATAACTATACAGAGAATCAACAGAAATTTTTAACAATGTTTAACTTCCAACATTCACAAATAACACAAGACGAATTTGATAAATTAGCCAAACAGCTAATAAAATATTCATCAGTCTATGCAACATCCAAATTTGATGTTGGCAAAATCAGCTCATCACTACATCTCCCATTAAAACCTGACGCAGTTTTCAAAAAACAAAGAGCAAGTAAAGTACCAATTCATTTACACGATAAAGTGAACAGATTACTCGATATTTTAGAACAATACAATATTATCTCACCGGTAAACAAAGAAGAACAACCAAAAGGTAACACATTTATCAACCCTGTTATCATCCTAGCAAAAGGAGAATCATTAAAAATAGTTCTAGACGCTAGATATCTTAATTCACTAATAGACGAATCAAAATGCAATTGGCCTATTGAACCAATACAAGTTATTTTAACAAAAATAAACGGAAAATACTTTACAACCGCAGATATGAATAGTGCATATAATCAAATGCCACTAGATGAACAATCGCGACGCTTAACACAATTTGTTATTGGAAATCAGCAATATGAATTCAACCGCCTATTCTATGGAATATCCATAGGACCTGCAGCATTTTCAGCTTTTATGAGCAAAATTTTTAGACCACTAATACTCAAGAAAAACGCAATCACCTATTTAGACGATGTTTTTATGCAATCACAGACAAAAGAAGAAATATTCAATGTTTTAGAACACTATCACAAAATACTTCAGAACGAAAATCTGAAGGCCGCCCCCGATAAATCACACTTCTTTTTAACACGAGTTAAATTCTTAGGACACAATATAGAAAGAAAAACAATCACTCCATTAAAATCACGCATTGATGCTATTGAAAAGCTCCAACCACCAACAAACAAAAAGAAAATCCAAGAATTCCTTGGAATGTTAAATTTCTTAAGCAAATATGTCTATAAAATGCAATTATACCTAAGACCATTCTATAATATACTAAGACAACAAAATAATTTTGAATGGAACACAGAACATCAAGCACAATTTGAAGAAATTAAAAAACTCCTAACTGAACAAATTTCGAATACAATTCCAGATCCAAATCAACCATTCTATGCAATGTGCGATGCTTCGAATTTTGGCATCGGCGCAGCATTATTACAATCACACAATGGCACAAACAAAATGAACCTTATATCAGCAAATTCTCGATTATTCACTCAAGCAGAGCTACGACTCTCAACTCTAATGAGAGAATGTACAGCCATAATATATACACTAACAGAATATGAATTTCTGATACTTGGATCAAAACATCCAACAGTTCTATTTACAGATCACAAACCAATCATCTTTCTCTTTACACAAAACTCCAATCCAAATCACCGAGTTTATAGATTTCAACTAATTCTAATGAAATTCCCAAACTTACATATAGTTTGGACAGCAGGAAAGAATCTTGCATTACCAGACACTTTAAGTCGAAATACACCACCTGAATTACTTACACGTAAAACTACAGTTGAAATACCCAAAAATATAAAATTCTACCTTGCAGAAAACGAAACATCACCCCGACTAGAATGCAAATATGCAGTAAAAACTGACGTTGAACAATCACAGATAAACAATCTACAACACTTCCCACTTTATTTAGATTGCCAAAATAACCACTACGAAGTTGATCTACTTGGAACATCAACTTTCAAACCAATTCCATACTCACAATGGATAAAAAATAACACCCAACAAAAAAGAGTAAAACAACACCCACATAAAAAAGACCTTTTTCTATTAATTGAAAAAGAAAATCTAACTGATAAAATAAATTTATCAGGACCACAAACAAACGATTCAAAATACACAATAAATCAAGTTTTTGACCTCCATGACCCACTTGATACAATTCCATTATCTAAATTAGAAATTGAAAACATTTTTCTCCCCCCAACAGATAAAATTACAATTAATACTTTGAAACAATATCAAAATCTTGACCCAGTAATTAGACAACTAAAATCATGGCACAAATATAAAACTAAACCCGTCAAGGCAGATACAACTATTTTAGGAAATAAAACACTCCTCTGATATTTTCGAAAATTCAATAATACAACAATTAACGAAAACACAGACCTTCTAGAATACCAATTAAATGAATCTACAGTTCCCTGTCTCCCTCTAAGTATGATTCTCATAGCTTTTAATATTTCACATACACAAAACATTAAAGGACACTCTGGATCAGAGAAAACATATTCAAATTTCATACAAAATTTTTATTTGCCAAATGCACCAATTTGGATAAAAGTACTATGCAATGATTGTATAGTATGTCAGCTAAATAAACCTTATCCAAATCAAAAACAAATAGCACAAAAACAAGATTTTAAAGAGGACAAAGTTTGTACTTTAACCACCGTATTTCATTTGATACAAAAGGACCAATTTCACCCTCATCCGAAGGAAACTCCTACATTATGGTAATTGTTGACGCATTTACACATTATGTAGCACTTAACCCAGTACCACATTGTAACGCTTATTATGCTTACACAACACTTTATGAACACTGGATAGCCAAATTCGGACTACCAGAAATTTTAGTTACAGATAACGGTACAGAATTCATAAATAATGAAATCATCATACTATGTCATTTATGACAAACGGCTTAGTCGAAGGTATGAACCGTTCACTACAAGAATATCTTAGATGTATCATCAATGGAAATGATACAAGATACACCGAATGGTCAGCAGATGTAAAACTATTTCCCTTAGCATATAATTCACAAATCACGACAACTCTAGGAATGTCACCATATGAAATGGTTTTTAATCAAAAGCCACGCAAACCAATTATGTTTACAGCAAACTCTCATAAAAATGCACAAAGTTATTGTCAACCGAATAAAGACTCATTTTGTTATAACCTACCTTTACACACACACGATGAAGATCATTTTCATCACCCACAAATTCTTAAATTAGCCTCCGGTACACACATCGAATGGATTTTAAACAGAGATAAAAAACACAATGAAATTTACCAAAAGGTAACAAAAAAGTTGTTACAAAGACAAAACATTAATGAACAAATAAATTCACGCTTTACACCAGCCTCCGATTTAAAAATTGGAACCTTTATTTTAATACCCAATTTAACACTCAAAAAGGAATCTCTAAAAATTACAACCCCATCGTAAAGGACCATACCAAATAATTGCCAAACCCACTGATGTCACATATAAAATCACTGACTCAGACAAAAAAGAAATTGTTCATCATCGAAACAATCTATTACCGTATTACCCAAAAGAATACGCACTACGCGAACTAACTCAATTATATTCTTTCACAGGTTTAAAAGTTATTCAAAATAACCCACATACGGAGAATAAAACAAAGGAACAACATGACATTCATCTCGAAAACCAAAATAAAAAATCAACTACAACGAAAAACAATACAAAAAAGCTAGATCAAAATATACCTCAAAAAGAAAGAAAAAATAGAAAATTGACAGAAAAAATAATACCCCAAGAACAAATCGACAAATCAGAACATAGAGAGTCATCACGACTTAGAAATCAACCACGTAAAAACTATAAAACATTCATTCCACAATCTAAAATATTAAAGAAAGTCGAATTTCAAAAACAGCTTTAATTTTATATTTCATAATCTTTGCACCTCTGAAATATTTTGAACTTTCATTTTTCAAAATAACCTGCTGACAAACACGCAGCGACTATAGTTCATAATTAGCCAATAGAATTCATCCAATCCGTCACCTTCTCTAACTCTAACACAAACCAACTAGACGAACGCTATTAACCTCCAGGCATATCTATAGCTATAACTTTGCGACCTCTAGGTCAAAAATAAGCAAACCACTCCAACTTGACAACTAAAATAAATATCACCATAATATCATAACCCTCCCTTATCTAATAACCCAAAGATCAACAATATTTCCCCAACTCAGACCTCAAATACCCCCCAAAACAAATATGTTAAATTAGCCTAAAGTAAAAGAACGACCATTTTAATTAGCCTAAAGTATAAAAATCTCAAAAATACCCCAGATCACTTGACAAATAAAAATAAAGACAAGGAAGACCTCCCGATCACCATAAAATTCGCCCCCAACAATTTTTCACAAAACTCAACCCACTTGTCAAAAAACCAATAAATAATTCGACCACACTTGAAAATTGCCTCAAACAACAAAAAATATTCGATCGAGAAGCCATTTCTTCAATGCTCTTTTCTCGACCAGTCAACATAATTCTTAACATTCTCATAAACTTTTTAACGATATTTAAACTTGTAATCATATTTCTTTTTGATACCTTTGAATCTTTTGTAATAATCTTAATCATTTTTTGCAATATTTTTTTAATTTTCTATTCCATATTTGAACTATACCTCCAGCTTTCGAAAACTATTGACTATATCCACAGGTACGATTCACAAAACTTATCTAAATGATACGAACCATTTTTAGTAGAACAGATATTTTTTTACTATTTGTAATTTTTATAACATTTCTATCATCCCTCATTTTGACAATATGCAAATGTATAAAGAAAGCAATCATCACATTCGCCCTAGCAACAATCCTCCTAATTCTTTTTCTAGAAGAATACTATAATAAACATAAATTTTTTCACTGAAAGAATAAATAGAAAACCATCAAAAATTGCTAACCAACAATCACACAGTCAGTCTTCACCGACATCATCCCAAGGTAACCCAACACCATCTTCAACTACCCAAAAACCCCAAACATCCACACGAATTTCCTTTCAAGATAACCCATATACCTTTGAAGAACGACACGCTCGCTTATCTGAACCACTAGAACCAGTCCAACGACAAGCACCTCTAAGCGAACCAACATATAACTTATACCCAACACTACCACAAGAAATAAGTAGAATACGAAATCCTAGTCAAAACCAAAATACAGTCGAAATAAATAGACAAATTATACATCCTCGACGAAACAGAAATTTTCAAACTCCCCGAGTTCATTTTGATATACCTCAATCCCCATCACAAAGTACTCCAGAAAACCCCATTGGTATATTACCAGAAACCCCTACGCTACTTTCACAACGTAGCACCTCAAGCCTACCCTCAGATTACTTAGGTTCAACACCAACATCTGAACAAATTCGTGAAAACCCTTTTAACCCCACAAACCAAACATCACGACTACCATATTGGACAACACATTCATTCACACAAGGTGAACCAAATTTAATCAATGATCCAATAGACATTTCTACGGATACAACAACATCCTCATCACTACCAGAAACATTATCACTACCATCAACACCATCAATAAGCCAAATTTCACCAACACCTTTTAAACTAAATTTCCCAAATAACCTCGACGCTAGATATCGAGAACAATCATCAACAAATATCCCTTTAAGATTAGATTGGAACACGTTCATAGCACCCCCACTATTATTTGGACAACACCCAGAAAGTAACCGAATCCACAACTGGGCACTAAATAGACTACAATATAGACAAGACATCCACGAAGACATTCGTGATCATAACATCCAAATACTCCAACAAAATAGTCTACAATTGAAATTTGAAATCACAGTTAAACTAAACAACATCCCTACCCATTAAACCCACCAAATATAACAGCTCAATCACTACCACCACCATTTATAACAACTGAAGTAATATACAAATACGACAGATATACCAAAAAGACAATTGGTTACATCACATTTTATAACCCATACTCAGGATTGTCATACACATGTATATTCTAAAAATATTAATTTTTCTCCTACTTTTTTTTCTAGTAATCTCCAACCAGAACATAAATCCTTCCCCCCGCACAGGACCCCAAGATTTATTGGTAGCACATTACGATTGTGAAGAAAATGAACAAAAAACACTACACAAATATGCAATAAATCAAGTATCACAATGCGAAACAGAACCACAAGCTATAGAAACTACAAATGTAATAGCGACACTTTATTCAAAAGCCCGAGCAACAACAGTTATAGGATATAAATTCACAGCAACATTTTCTGAAAAGAAAGTACCTTGTTCACAAGTCTCAAATGGAAATAAAAACCGACTTGACCACGAATCATTCTACCAGAGTAATATCGAACGACTTTTAGATCTCAATCCCGAAGATTGTATAAACGAGTTACTAAGACTAAACATCACAAGAAAAAAAAACACAGATAGAAAATTAGTATATTTCCAAGTTTTTGCAGATTCTGTACATCAAGCAGAACTTGAAAGATATCAAGGACATATAAAATTAGATGAAAAATACCCATACAATGGTGCACACGGAAGATTAACTTATGACATACACGATAAACACTGGATACCACACATTGGTATAAATGACCCATCAAACTGCAAAGCAGGCACGAAAAATAAAGGATATCAAGAAATAATGTTTTTCGATTGGAAAATACAACTCGAAAAAATACAACTCACACGCGACTTATCTGACAACACCATGATCTATCAAGGAATTAGATTACCTTGTAAAAACGATCAAGGCTATTGTGACCCTACAACACGAACACAAGCAACAATTGTTTGGTTCCCCGAAGACACATGTACAACATTTCAAGTAGCAAAAATACACGCTCGTATGATAAATTTTCACGAAAAATATTTTATACAATCAATTCCATATGAACAAGTCCATCCATCACGAAAACAAAGTTCTAATTTTAGAAATATAGACAATATAAAAAATAAATTGACACGTTTTCAAATATATCAAGAAACAGAACTTGCATGTAAATACAAAAACCCACTTCACAAAACACAATATTCCGAGATATTAGTTGAATACGAAAAAGGATTCTACATGACTACTGGAAAAGTAAAAATCGACCCATACGCCACAAGTCACCCTATAAACGAAGGAACATCATATATACCAGTTGATTTTCAAAAAAGTAAAAGTCAACCTGGTGGACATCTAAAGCCCCATGACACTAGAAGCACACGTTTACAAGAACTATCACTAATGAATAGTACATATTTCGGTAATATCCACTATGATATTCACCTAGATATGAAATTAGACTACACAGTTAGCCGAATTTTTCAAGAAATGTCACTCTCTGAATTAGAAACACTTCACCAACTATGCGAATTAGAAAGGACACAAATCCTACAATCACTTGCACTAGCAGTATTAAAAATACCCTACGCAGGATATTTACTATCAGGCAATAGATCAAATTTTTTAGACTACGAAGGAAGCATTTTATGGTTTTATACCTGTACCAAAAAAGTATCACCACTATATGTTTTTGAAGATAAACGATGCTATAAAAGAATCCCTATCTTTTTTAAGAATAAAGTACATTTCGTTGACACACTTTCAAGACGAACCTATTTCTGGGATACTGCAGTCCCATGTGGATCAGAAAATAGCCACAATGTAGTTCAACTGAACCCTGATGAAGATAAATATTACCTTCTTACCCCATATCCCACATTAATGCAATCACTCAAAAAATTTTCACCTGAAAGCATAAGAGCTATTGCTCGAAACCCAAATATTGACCTACAATCAATATATTCAAAATCCGATATCCAACATCACATTAGAACACAACAATTCCAAGAATTATTAACACAAATGGACACTATACAAAGACAATCAATTGACCAAAACTTACGCAAACTTGCCGAAACCGCAGGATTTGCAGATATTTATACACAAGATTATAGCGGATATTTTAAAGACATTAAAGACTATATATATCTAAACGGTGAAAAATACAGACCATAAGATATTTCACCTATAAATATTTTTTAGCTTTGTTACACTAAAAAATGAAATTCTCGATTTTCTAGGATGGCCCTATTACATCTTTTATTTAATATTTAACTATTTTATAACTATTTAACTATTTTAACTTTAACTATTTTATACGCAATGTTTAACTTTATAGGATTTCTTTTTTCACTCTTAAAAGGAATCTACAATACATGCGCTATACACACACAAGTAAATAGACAAGCAAGTGTAGCACGCATACTATTTGCAGGATTTTTTGGAATTTTTTCATCATCAATAAACAAAATTCTTTTAGACGCACAAATAAAAGAATACAACACAAAAATAGCAACAAGACAGAACACATACGACGAAGAACATAACAATGTAGACATAACGCCTACAGCACCACAGTTACCACCCCTACCACATAACCATCCATTATCACTAGTCCCACGAAATTTTCGAAATTTAGCAATAACACATAATCCAAATTTTAGACCAACCATATCACAAAGTCCCATTCAACATATAATGACACACCCTTCACTAGATGAAAATACATATGAACAAATTATAGAACAACCCCATACCACCGCTTTTCAGTCTCAAAATAATAATTTTTTTTAGCCCACGATGAGCCGACAACTTGGATCCCTACACCGCTCAAATTCCCATCCAACCAACCTCAACACTCCAATTACAATAATTCCACTTTTTGCTTTCCCGCCACCCGATTTCCCAACCAGTAATATAACATCAGGCATGAATTCAGACACTAATTCACATATCTCAGTTTTATACTCCATTTCACAACTTAATAACCCAAATATTGAAACCCCTGATGAATTTGCAGACTCTGAACCATCTCCATCCACTAATTTTCAAACCAACTCCTCAGTTTTTTCAAAACCCCCTTTTCAACCAATCCCGCCAAATAACCCACTTCCATCCATTTCTACACCCTCTTATGCTTCACAAGTCACCCCAACCTACTCTTCATTTCATTCAGACCGATCATCCAATTCTCCAGATACTCCCCAAATCTCCCAGGAACTAGATAATTTTATCACCCTACAACAACAACCCTTCCACCTTGAAAATTAGAGATGAAAAATAGAGATCAATTGGAACGAAAAAAATTGGAAAAAGACACCAATCTGATGAATTGTCGTCAATGACCAATTTTTGTATCGCAAAATTTTATTGGGCTTTTTTGAGCCCAATAACATACACAAAGAAATGATTTCCTTCGTATTTTTTTATTACTCCTACCAATTGATTTCTTTCAAATGAAGAGCAAGTATATTTTGCTATTTGTAAGTTTTTATCTTCAACTTTCTAAAGAATTGCCTGTGATAGAATACTATCGTATGACAAATGCACTCGTTAGGCTTTGTTTTTTTGTGATCCTACCAATGCTTCAAGAGAAAGTATTTTGTATACAGAACTTGGAAATGAGATAGTAAGCTAATATGTCAATCCATCTTTCCTAACAATCTTTTTTTTTCTTTAAAATTAAGCAAATTATAGAGATTATGGTATCTTCAGACACTTGAGTTTGTTATAATTTTTTCGATTCGATTCTTCGAGAGAACGACAGAATGTAATTGTTTTTTTTGTATGTAACGATTCTGCCAAAATTTCATAAATTACTCATAACTTCATAAAATTTTTGTTAACACGTAACTAGTTTTAAGCCGTTAGAGGTTTTTCATGAGCTGCATTTCGTGCAAACAATTTGTAAAAATGCAAAACTGGAGTAACGAAAAAAAAAATTCGATCTAAGAAACGGACTAGCATTTAGTTTCTACTCATCCACTGTTTGTTTGATATAAAAGTTTAATCTTTCAAAATGGTGATGTGTGTGTTGTTATTGTTAGTTAAAACATGAAGTGATGTGCTGGCGAAATTTTCATTTGTTTTATTCCAAACTTTTCTTTCTTTAAATTTATTAAATAGGTTTGGGAAACTGGAGTAATAAAGAATTTGTCGACCTGAAATATTGACTAGCATTTCGTCCATACCCAGCCAATATTGACTAGAATTTTGTCTATGCTCAGCCTGGCATTGTTTGATATAGATATAGAATCAAAATGGTGTTGTTGCGTGGTTGTTGATAGTTGAAACTGGTATTGCTAGGCTCGAAAAGATTCCTCTCGATTAATTTCGATTTACTTGTTCTTTTTATTTATCTAGATATGAGTAGAAACCAGACCCTTTCTGTGTGTCTGTTTGCAGTAGAAATTCTTCTTTCTTGAATGAAAACTTGCGGGCAAAGCTGGGTTGTAAATTTCACTTCAAAAAATCGATGAAGTATGATATGTTAAGTTTCTTTTTTTTTAAGGTTCTCGTTAATGTGGCCACGTTTTCTAGAGGAAGTTTGAGGAATGAATGGGAAGCAAAAAATTTGTAGATTTTTCTAAGAAACAAGCAACAAATAATCAGAAACAGTTGTTGATGAAAAACCCTGGAAAAGGCAAATCATCTTGATAAACTTTTGGTTCAATATCATCTCAGTTAATTTTAGTTAATCTCATCTAACTTAAATTGAGCATCTGATTTGGAGTAATAAAACTTCCGTTTTAGGAACCGTTCCTGTAACCTTTTTAAGAAATGATATTGATGTGTTTTTGTGAATTATTTTTCGAAATAGTTTTTTTAATTTTGATTTTGCGTTAGTCTTTTGAATCGTATTATGGCCTGCATTTTGTGGAGCAAGCCTTAAAGTAGCCTTGAAATTATTGGAGCTGGCAAAAATTTGTACCAAAATGAGTTATCATCCAAATCAAATGATTTTGGTTGATTATCGAGATCTTTGAGGGTTAAAGTTTTTTATGACAGTAGTAAAGCCATACAAGTGGTCCCTCAGTGTTCAAAGATTAAAAACATATTTTGATTACTAGTTAGCATGTATTCTGCTAGCGTTGTATCTCTCACATCATTTGAGTTTGTGTTCTATGTAGTTCACGTTGAATCTCTAATTTAGTCATCTCAGTATGTCAACGCAATTTAGGATTGAAAAGCATCAATTAATCTAAACTTGCACCTAGAAGAAACTTATAATCAATTTTAATACTTCCTTACATGGCGCGAAAAACTATATGTTGTTTGTTTTTACTTTCACCGTAAATGTATGTAAAGTTGCTTTTACCAAGAAGTTTTATTAAGAACTTCAGCTTTTCTAGAAAGCTTGTAAGTAATTGAAATCGATAACAAATACAGTTTCACGTAATTTTAATTTTCATTTATTCGTGTACATGCCAAAACCGCCTGAGTAAGAAATAAACAAAGATTCAAAAATTTTTTTAAATAAAGGTCTTGGCGTTCGGCAAATTTCTTGTTGCTTGTTATAAACGCGGATTTCTAGGTATACATTAATGGGGTTAAAATTCCTCACAAAGTATATGTTTTTGACTGTGGGCAAAATTGACCGCTTACTTGACTGTTTTCATTTTTTGAGAAAATTTTGAGAAATTTCTCAGGCATGCCTAATTGGCAGCACCAGACCTTTTAAGTCTACTTTTCTGGTTGTGTCGTTAGTAGCCTAAGCTAAAGTTATAGGTCTTGCCTGAGATCGTCGACTTTCTTCACAAAAATCAAAGTTTAAGCAGCAGCTAGCAGGAGTATAAAACATTGAGGATGATTCAACAGATGCACAGGTTGAAAGGTGAACCGAACAATTAGAAAAATTACTTATTTTGGAGGCTTTACGCTCTTGACTATCATTCTCTTTTTATCTTTCTACTTAAGTAACTTTTGATAATTTGAGTAAAGTTGTTGAACGTCTAATTGTGTCCCTACTGGCTTGGCAAGTTGTCAGCTGCCTTCTTGAATTTCAAAAAGCACCGTTGGGTTATCCTCACTGGAAATTGGCGGGAACGTCAGTTGTGACTCATCTTGTTAATTTTGTTTCAGTTTTTCTGTTTTCCGACTTTATGCATACTTATTAACAACAAAAAATGTTGAAAAAGCTGATTAAAAAGAATTATTTTTTTTTATCAAACACAAAAAATTCGAAAATTTACTGTTTACCTGAAGAAACTGGATACCGCGAGAGCGTGATGGAGAACTGAAAGACTCAGGCTGGTTTTTGAGTTTCCAAGCATAAACCGGTCGCTGATCTTGTGAACTTAAAAACTCTGGGTTCATCGCTCTCTTTTTCTCCCTTTCATCAGAGAGGATTTTCCTGAAGTTTTTTTATTTTAGAAACCGCTCTTTTCAAAAGTTTCATGAGGATGTTTTGCATGAGAAAGACAAATGAATTCAGGTTTTAAATTTTATAACTAGTCATTCTCAAAAGTTTTTCAGCCTTAATACGAGTAAAAGGTTCAACTTCTTATTAGGTTGTTAGAGGCTTTAATTTTAACAACAAAAGTTTGGTAATCAAGAATTGAGTCTTATTGATCATTAATAAAGATCTAAGACATTAGTCTTTATATCCGTGTAATTTTTGCAACGCTACCTAGTCATCAACAAGGGTTGCTGTTCAAGTAGCAAAGAAACATCCGACCCTCTTCCTTAAAAACACCTAAAAACTTTTTGTCCATAATTTTTTTTCAAAGAAGAAGAAGAAAGAACACCTGAATTACTATACAGTAAAAAACCGAGGCATCAGTATAGCAAAGTGTAAATATTAAAGTTGGTTAAAATTCATTGGTTACATCAAACAAAAACGCAACATCAGAAAACAAGCAATAAACAAAACAAAACAAAACAAAACTAGTTCGGTTACAGTTCAGAAATTGGTTGATTAAAATATATGAAGTTACGGATACTAAAAAAAACATCAGTTTTAAGAATTAAGAACGAGCTGGTATCAAAACTTTACAAACGATTTTGTAGATAGTCCAAACATACAGCGTATATACAGAGTATATACAGATTCTCTTTCAAAAAATGTCTGGAAAATTAAACTCAATTAAAACATATAGAACTAGCAAAAACGGAAATCACGCCACGTATTTGTATTTTTACATATTGGATTGTTTCTCAATTCACTCAAGTAAAATTCTTTCAATTTTTTCTTGAATCCTGTTCTCAATTTTTCTAAATTGCGCAAAATTAAGGGCAGTGAATTCCATTTTTTAGAAGTCAAATGAAAAAATGATTTTTGTAGAGAAGCGGTTGAACAATGTTTGTCAAAAATAATTTGTTTCGTTCTTTTATTGTGCCTATAAGTGGCAGTCGGTAGTCTCAATGTATTTTGAAAAGCCTTCTTTTTGTTTGTAAGATATTGGTATAAGTATGTTATACACTTTAACTCAATTCTTTTCTCGATTCCAATGAACGATTTGCTAATGCGAAGAAGGGAAGAAGATTTAAATTTCGATCTGAAATATGTTCTTTTTGACGCCCAGTTCAACTGTTTCTCTAGAGATAGCATCAAAGTAGCATTAATTTGTTGTAAAAATATTGCTGAATAATCTAAATGTGATAAAACAAGACAATGAAGCAAGGCAACTAATGATAATGTCGGCAGTTGTTGTCCAATTGTATCTATAGTTTTAATTCCTTGTGCCATTTTTCGGAGAATTGTTTTGATTTGAGCATGAAAAGATAAACTTGAATCAAGAATAAGGCCTAAATATTTGCATTCTAATTTTTTGGCTACATAATGCCCATTAATTACTATTGTATCAGTATCGACATTTTTGCTATCACTTTTTTGACAAAATGTTATAAATTCCGATTTAGATGCATTCAGATTCAATTGGTTCTCTGCAAAAAATTCCGTTAGATTATTAAGTGATTTTTGCAATCGTTTCAAAGCATCCTCAGAAATTATAGAAGAGGAAAAAATCATACAGTCGTCAGCATATTGAACTAAAGTACAACCTTCATATAATCGCTCTTGTATGTCATTAACATATAAATTGAACAACAACGGACCAAGTACCGTTCCTTGTGGGACACCTCGTTTGATTTCAATCCAGTCTGAAAAGATTCCATTGACGTTTACTCTTTGAATACGTTTGTTTAGGAAGCTAGCAATTAAAGCATTTGCTCCATTTGAAAAACCGAGAGAAAGCATTTTTTCAACTAAAACTTCATGCGAAGTAGAATCAAAAGCCTTGGACAGATCTAATAAAGCTGCATGTACGATTTTTTTTGAATCTATTTGATTTCGAATACTTTCTGTCACATAAACAAGAGCATCTTGTGTTGCAATGTTTTTGCGAAATCCAAATTGAAATGGTCTCATTATTTGAAATTTGTCAAGATATTCTGTTATTTGGGCATGTAAAATTTTTTCAAAAATTTTAGAAAAAGCACAAGTTATTGATATTGGCCGATAATTTTTTGCATCCATTGGGTCATCTTTTTTAAACAAAGGGGTTACGTGTGCTTTTTTCAGTTCGATCGGGAAAATGTTCTCATCTAAGCAAGTATTTATGACAAAAGTTAAATGGGGAACTATAACTGATTGAACGTCAATGATTGCCCAAGCAGGTACGGTACAAGGTCTGAGAGGTTTTCTAACTTTGATTTTTCGAACTATATCAAAGCATTGCTTCAATGTAATGTGTTGAAAATGGAAAGGTGCAGATTCAGAGGCACATTTGTTGTAATTCGGAGGCTTTTTAGCGCCAAAAAATTCGTCTAAGTTCGAAAAAATATAATTTAAATGATTGGCAATTTTTTTGTGTTGGGTTATCATTTCACTGAAGGAATATATTTTTATTTTTGTTGGATAGTGCTTAGAAGTGAAAAACAATTTTTTGAGTGATCGAGTTGTTTACTTCTAATCAATTGGCTCAAAGTACGTAAAAACTGGTACTTTGACCAATTATCGCTTGAGCTTTGATTGCGATATGATTTGAGTGAATTCTGTTTCTTATTCAACAATTGCTGACATTCTGAATCGAACCATTCCGTTTTCAATACATTTTTTGGTTTAAAATTACGAACAAATTTTTTTTCGATAGGAGCATGTTGCTGAAGAGCACTAGAAATTAAATAAATCATCGTCGAGAACATGTTTTGTGCGTCTGTACATTGATATGAGAGATACAAAGGAAGAGCAAGGAGTGTATTGCAAAATTCATTTTTCTGATAATTTTTCTTATTGAGAGTCGAAATTATCCTCGGTAAACTTTTGCCGCATTTCATGTCCGGTCAAAATAAATGAAGCAAAATGGTCGGTTTTATAAGGTGTATCAAAACAAAATTCAATGCCGTTTGTTTCATAGTCACTGATAATGTAGTCGATATGAGTTTTAGTTGAGGAACTAATTCTGGTCTCATCGTTTGGACAAAAAACCTTCAATCCATATGGAATAATTATAGAATCTCAATTTTCTTTTTCTTTGCTATCCAGATAATTTATGTTTTAATCACCCAGAAGCGTATTTTTATTAGAAACTGAAAATGCATTATCTATGTTAAGCGTTAATTGTTCCAAAAAATCAATAAAGTTTGATCTGCTTGGATTATAACACAAATTAACTAACATTTTTTCTTTACTGGAAATGTTAAATGTAGATTTGCACTCAACCCACACTGACTCATATTTTTCCTTATCAAATAAAATTAAATCAGGCCTCAATTTCGGAGCCAATTTGACTGGTATATATAACAAAACGCCACCGCCTTTCTTTTTTTACCGCTGATTGCCTATCATATCTGAACATCGCATGCGTTCTAGGGTGGAGATTCCATAAATTGACACTGTCTTCTTTTTTAAGCCACGTTTCGGAAATTCCTATAATTTTATTTTTGCCCATATCATCGAGAAATTTTTTCAATTGCATCCGTTTTCTTATAATACTTTGAAAATTCAAATGAACAAATTTAAGATTTGCACAATTTTTTGAGCAGATGCCGTAGACTGTTTCAATGGTTTCAATAGGACCAGGGTTTTTTTCAACATTCCCACTTTGGGTCAGTAACAACGCAGAAAGGAAAAGATGAGTCAGTGTGGTAGCTCTCCGCTCATTTATCCCACATTTCGATGATAATATCTTTTGATGGCAGCTTAGATAGCCCCAGTAAACAATGGTTTTTTCTATATTTTCCATCTGAGCCTTGGAAATTGGAAAAATTGCACAAAACAACCAGAATTTAATATTCAGCATAATAAATTAAATAAATTAAATAATCGCCAAAGTTTGCACCAAGAAAAAATGCGAAACTAGTATTTCCTAAAGAATTTTGCACCGTTTTGGAAAAATTGTATCATTTCTGTCGTTTTTGGATCTAAATTTGATGATTGCTGGGTTTGCTTCATTCTGGGGCGGGTTGTAATCTCACATGTGTTTGCATTAATATCAGAACCTCTAAAAGAATCTCTAAAACTTTGCACCAAAATTTCGAACCCCCATCAGAAGGATGCAAACCATCCGAGCTAAGCGCATCGGTATTTTGACTAAAATTTTTGTTTATGTCTGAAATGTCCAATTTTACTCCGTCCAAGTCCTTTACATTCCGTACTAAATTAAGAATTTGCTTGTTTAGCTTCTGTACATTTGGATTAAAATCTTTTTCTAAAAGCGCCTAAGGGAGTTACAGTACATAGTGAAATTGTTTCTGGGGAGAATTTATGATATACGAGATAAATTAGTTTTTCTAAGCTACTCACGGCTTCCTTCGCGTCGAAATCATTTGAGAGGCAGTCATTTATTCCAATTAGCGTAGTTACATATTTAGAATGTTGCGATTTACTGTTTCTCACGCGTTCCAGCAATGCAGAAATTTTGTGCCCACTAAATCCTCTCGCCAACACATTTTCCGATATTTGTTCCCCATTGATTCTGTTAACAATTGAGTCTCCCAGTAATAGGCCAGAATATTTTCCTCCTCGTGGTAAAAATAAATGTTTTCGTTGTTGGTCGAATTTTTCTTCTTGAATATTGGTTGCTTGTATTTTGATTTCTTGGTTATTCTTGCTTTCTTGGTTATTTTCGCTTCGTTTGTTCTGATTTCTGCTCCGAGTTTCAATCTTGCTCCATTCATTTTCAAATTTGCTTACTGCAATTTTCGAATTGCCCGTGTTTTTAAAATGTTCTCGATCAATAAATTTGTTTCCTTTTTCTTCATCTTTCGTTGATACAGTTAAGTTTTCGATAATTCGTTTAAAATAAGTAACATTTTTGATCAATTCTTTATACAGCTCGTATTTCATTTCGTTGTTCAAATTTTGGAAAGTTTCGAGGTCAAACATGTTGGCGATTAAAAGCGAAATTAAAAATAAGACATTAAAATGAACCGACTGATCGCCAGAAAATTGATATATAGTTCAAATTTGTGTTGTTCTTTATGTGCGTAGTGTGGTGGAAGTAATTGAAGAAAACTTAAGTTTTAGAAATATTCAACAACGTTCGACACTAAAATACCTAGATCGGGAAACAGGTTTGTCGAAAAAGACTAGAGAAAATTGATATATAGTTCAAAAAGTTTTATAGTTCAAAAATGGCACTAAAGTTTCAAACAATAGTTTCACTGGAAAGAAATAAGAATTTCATTACTCATTCCTTAACAATAAGTCTGCTCATTTATTTTACTGGCTCGAAATTATTCTAAAATTCAAAAATTTTAAGCTGATTTTTTCTTGCTACTCGGACAATGTTTTTGGAAAAATTTTAAACTTTTTTCGAATCACGACTAATATGGCGCTAATTTAATAATTCATTCAATTCATTCGGCTGATTACTTCTGATACATTTCTCTGGTTGAAAATCAAATTGAAACTACTCTCTCACTGTATTTTGGAGACAGCAAAGTCCAAAATTTCAAACGTTTTTTTTCGACTCTGAGATTATCTTTCCAAAAATTTCTAATGTCATTGGAATCACGACTGAAATGATTAAAATGATCTGCTAAGTTGATTTTTTGTGTCCTGCTTAGGTGAAAAAAAAAACAAAAAACAGCGATAGTCGGTTGCTGTACAAGTGACACAGAACGCTCCGAACATTATCTTTATGTGAATACTCTGAAATTTTTTTCTTTTCTTTTTAATTTAAAGTTGTTTTTGCGAGTTGTTTGATGCAAAATTCTAAAGAAATCTTGAAATTAGATTTTTTTGACAAGAAATTGCATTACTGTTTTTTATCGAAACTGACTACAAAAAAAGTCCAAAAAACAACTTTTTCCTTATTTTTTCGCAGAAAATGTTTTTTGTGTTTTTGCTAAAGTTCGTGACTTACCTTTTTATGAAAAACCTGCTCGCTTGCTTTAACCGCTCGTAAAAATCAAAAATAGCTTGAATGTTTTTCTCGACAATTTTTGTAAAACTTTTTTAATCACGTTCGAATCAAAACGAAAGGGCTTTAATATGATATTCTTTCGTTACTATGAAAATTTGTGGTATATTGTTTATGGGTCACCCTTTGTACTGTTTTGGGATATCCGTATTTTTGGTTGACGAACCCAAAAACAATTGTAAAGTCGCCTTTGGTGCTTAAAATTAAGAATTTTGAGGGTGAAGCGCGCCCCGAAAAATCTCTTTTTGGGGCTCGGAAGAATATTCTCCTTCTCGTGGTAAAAATAAATGTTTTCGTTGTTGGTCGAATTTTTCTTCTTGAATATTGGTTGCTTGTATTTTGATTTCTTGGTTATTCTTGCTTTCATGGTTATTTTCGCTTCGTTTGTTCTGATTTCTGCTCCGAGTTTCAATCTTGCTCCATTCATTTTCAAATTTGCTTACTGCAATTTTCGAATTGCCCGTGTTTTTAAAATTTTCTCGATCAATAAATTTGTTTCCTTTTTCTTCATCTTTCGTTGATACAGTTAAGTTTTCGATAATTCGTTTAAAATAAGTAACATTTTCGATCAATTCTTTATACAGCTCGTATTTCATTTCGTCGTTCAAATTTTGGAAAGTTTCGAGGTCAAACATGTTGGCGATTAAAAGCGAAATTAAAAATAAGACATTAAAATGAACCGACTGATCGCCAGAAAATTGATATATAGTTCAAATTTGTGTTGTTCTTTATGTGCGTAGTGTGGTGGAAGTATTTGAAGAAAACTTAAGTTTTAGAAATATTCAACAACGTTCGACACTAAAATACCTAGATCGGGAAACAGGTTTGTCGAAAATGACTAGAGAAAATTGATATATAGTTCAAAAAGTTTTATAGTTCAAAAATGGCACTAAAGTTTCTAACAGTAGTTTCACTGGAAAGAAATCTGAATTTCATTACTCATTCCTTAACAATAAGTCTGCTCATTTATTTTACTGGCTCGAAATTATACTAAAATTCAAAAATTTTAAGCTGATTTTTTCTTGCTACACGGACAATGTTTTTGGAAAAATTTTAAACTTTATTCGAATCACGACTGATATGGCGCTAATTTAATTTTTCATTCGGCTGATTAGTTCTGATACATTTCTCTGGTTGAAAATCAAATTGAAACTACTCTCTCACTGTATTTTGGAGACAGCAAAGTCCAAAATTTCAAACGTTTTTTTTTCGACTCTGAGATTATTTTTCCAAAAATTTCTAATGTCATTGGAATCACGACTGAAATGATTAAAATGATCTGCTAAGTTGATTTTTTGTGTCCTGCTTGGGTGAAAAAAAAAACAAAAACAAGCGATAGTCGGTTGCTGTACAAGTGACACAGAACGCTCCGATCATAATCTTTATGTGAATACTCTGAAATTTTTTTCTTTTCTTTTTAATTTAAAGTTGTTTTTGCGAGTTGTTTGATGCAAAATTCTAAAGAAATCTTGAAATTAGATTTTTTTGACAGTAAATCGCATTACTGTTTTTTATCGAAACTGACTACAAAAAAAGTCCAAAAAACAACTTTTTCCTTATATTTTCGCAGAAAATGTTTTTTGTGTTTTTGCTAAAGTTCGTGACTTACCTTTTTATGAAAAACCTGCTCGCTTGCTTTAACCGCTCGGAAAAATCAAAAATTGCTTGAATGTTTTTCTCGACAATTTTTGTAAAACTTTTTTAATCACGTTCGAATCAAAACGAAAGGGCTTTAATATGATATTCCCTCGTTACTATGAAAATTTGTGGTATATTGTTTATGGGTCACCCTTTGTACTGTTTTGGGATATCCGTATTTTTGGTTGAAGAACCCAAAAACAATTGTAAAGGCGCCTTTGGTGCTTAAAATTAAGAATTTTGAGGGTGAAGCGCGCCCCGAAAAATCTCAATTTTTTCATCAAAATTTTTCGAAAATGTGCTTAAAAACGCCTTTTTTTACTGTTTTTTTTTCAATAATTTGCATGTGGCGCAGAAAAGTTAGCCAATTGGCCAAAACAGTGTCCCTTAAGTCCTCTGCAATAGAGCTCGGAAAATCAATTTTCATGTCTAGTGAATTATCGCAGTTTTTGGATATAAGTTAAAATATTACATTACAAATACAACACCGAGTTTTTGTCTTATTATTTGAAATCCGATTTAGCACTAAAACATTTTGATGCAATTTCAAGTTTCACTTGAATGATCGTAAAAACTAGATTTAGCAAAACAAGGTTCTCAAAAAATTACGACATTGATAAGGACCGTTATCATTTTTGATTAACCCGAGATTAATTTTTGAAATTGTACGTCGATCAACGCTCGTTGTCGATTTTGCGGGTCAATTTATATCCGTTGTCAACCTTTTTCACCTTTGGCCAACTTTCTGTTAATCCTGGCGAATATTTGTTAACGACTTTGTGAGATGAGCATTGTCCGCTTCGACTCTGTGGGCCAACTGGTGTTCGTTGATGACCCTGCTCGACTTTGCTCAATTTTTTTGAATCTCGTCGACGTTCCTTTGACTTGTTAACAATTTAAGTTTCTCATAGTCACCGAGTAGGCTAAAATGATTCAAAATCAATAAATATATTTGTAGTTTTGAATCATTTCCTTGTTTTCCTATTTCAGCAATACTTTCACCTATTTTTTGATGATAGAAACTCTTTTTAAGTGCACACATCAAAATGAGTGCACATTGTTTTTTGATCAATGACGTACTTACATGAACTATTATTCACCTACCGCGAGTTTTTTTCAAATACTTTGAAAATTTTCTATGTTTGTTCTTCTTATGATCAAAAGTTTGTGTTCAAATAAATCAAAAGACGACTAAACATCTCATTTAATTAGCAGAAATTTGGTGCCTAGACTATTGAAAAAATTCAATATGGTTGACTTATCTAATAGACCCTGATCGACTTTTTGACCAGTGGCGGGTAGAGAATTTTCTTGAGGGGGGGAACAAAGGTTCAAAAAAATCGAAAGTTTTATCGCCCTGCTTATTGATTCGATCAAATCAATTTTCCGATGAGGTTTACCAAATCACTAAGAAGAATCAACAAAAAGAAAAACTTTAGAATCAGCCACCCCAAAATGGAGCATACCTGGGTTGAGCTCCATAGACCGAAAATGCTAATCATACAATTCCATAACATGAGTCTATGAAAAATTACCAATTATACAAATTTCATGCATTTTGCTAAAATTGTGACATCGATATTTCGAAGTACTTTTTCTTGTTTTGGCATAAAATTCGGTGTATCGTACCAAATAAAAAAAGACATTTTTTTGCAAAAAAAAACGCCCATCATACAGTTTCCATATATGGAAATTGTATGACTAGCTTTTTTTGATTGCGACAACAAAAATTTTTTAAAGCATTTTTTTGAAATTGAACCAAAATTTTACTTGCGTCATTTTCAACTGCAAAACGGATTTGTACTCAAATAAACTATTTTCAAAATTTTTTTTGGATGCAAAATTCAAGTTGTCGCAGTTGAAAATGACAACTTGAATGATCAAAAGCCAATGATCAAAAGTTTGTGTTCAAATAAATCAAAAGACGACTAAACATCTCATTTAATTAGCAGAAATTTGGTGCCTAGACTATTGAAAAAATTCAATATGGTTGACTTATCTAATAGACCCTGATCGACTTTTTGACCAGTGGCGGGTAGAGAATTTTCTTGAGGGGGGGAACAAAGGTTCAAAAAAATCGAAAGTTTTATCGCCCTGCTTATTGATTCGATCAAATCAATTTTCCGATGAGGTTTACCAAATCACTAAGAAGAATCAACAAAAAGAAAAACTTTAGAATCAGCCACCCCAAAATGGAGCATACCTGGGTTGAGCTCCATAGACCGAAAATGCTAATCATACAATTCCATAACATGAGTCTATGAAAAATTACCAATTATACAAATTTCATGCATTTTGCTAAAATTGTGACATCGATATTTCGAAGAACTTTTTCTTGTTTTGGCATAAAATTCGGTGTATCGTACCAAATAAAAAAAGACATTTTTTTGCAAAAAAAAACGCCCATCATACAGTTTCCATATATGGAAATTGTATGACTAGCTTTTTTGATTGCGACAACAAAAATTTTTTAAAGCATTTTTTTGAAATTGAACCAAAATTTTACTTGCGTCATTTTCAACTGCAAAACGGATTTGTACTCAAATAAACTATTTTCAAAATTTTTTTTGGATGCAAAATTCAAGTTTTTGCGTGCATAACGTAGTCCTGGATATATTTATATTGGATTTTTTCCTTTTTGCCTAAAATTTTTTTCAAAAATGCATAAAACTCCTATTCCTTTTGTATGGCATGCTTATCTACGCCTTGATTGATGTCTGATAAAATGAAAATTCAAATTTAAAAAAAAAATGAGTTATGCACCAGGTACTGTACTCATAGACTAATTTCAGATAAGGTACACCGTCTATTCGTCACGCTATCTTATTTTCGGCTGGATAGATTCGTGCAACTTCTTAGTCTAATACCAATCTTAATCTTACTCTTATATCTCCTAGTCTCAATAGATCTAGTGTATACTGGTATTTACGAGTTAGTTCTTGGAGTTTATCCAGAAGGAGAACAACTGTAGTCTAAGATTTATTCAAATTGTTCTAGTGCTGAAACTAAAAGTAGTTTCAGCACTTACAAATACGTGTCAATGTTAGTGATGGAATATGATTGGTTAGTTAGTTAATCTTTCTAGAGATAGTTTTATCAATATTATAACTGGTTTATAAAAACTAGTTGAGAACTGGTTCCAATAATGATCGTTGAAATATTTGCAAACATTTAAAAGTTTGAGAATTTCGTTATAACATTTATGAAAGACAGGATTACGACATTTCAGGCGATTTTCAATGCGTTTTTAATTCAAAACAGTCAAACCTGTGGTTACTCTACGTATGGTTTTTTGTGACTTGTGGTCAGTTATGAACAGAACCAACAAAAATTTATGAAATTAAAATGTAAAAAACGAACAAGTTTCGTTGATGGAAAAATGCTAGTCATACAATATCCAAATATGAAAAAGCACTACTCATAGACCTTTCATGTAATTTTCTATACTTGTGGAATTGCATGAAAAGTGTATTCTTAACATTTTTCTTTATATGAAAATTGTTTGAGTAGCATTTTTGATCAACCCGGGTTGCCTTTAAAATAGGACCTTTTTGCCTAGCCAGGGAGTCGAATCCCTGACGGAAAGACCGTCCGCAAAATGCCCATCGTCCTATCCCTAAAACTCCTATCCCTAAAACTTTCGCCTAAAACTCTCCTGGTTGCCAAGTTCTTTCCAACAATTTTACCCTTTGTCATTATCTTACCTTATGTATTTTGGCCAAACGGCTAAGAACTGTTCTAGAAAAACTTTGCAGTCCATTTAAATATATTTCGGTTTGGAGCATACGCATGGTTGACGTGAGAGTGAACCGTTTCCTGCTATGTCAGGCTTTGACTGTGAGGCTTCGACTAATTTTGTAAAATGAAAAAAAATGAATTTTTTTGTTGTTAAATTTAATAATCAGTAAACCTAACGTTTCAAAATGCATTTTTTAAAAAACTTTTTTTTCGTTTTCACTTTCAATGGACGTTGCTGTTTCTTCTTTCCTCCTTTTGGAGAAAATTAGAGATAATGCTTTCCAGCCTTTCCACTTCTGGTATCGCTTTCTTGGTTTTGTTTTTCGTATGGCGGATTTTTGTGACATTTGATCTATTGCTTTTGTTCAGCTTTGCATCTCGCTGGTGTCGTTTGACATCATCCATCAATTGGTTGATTGTGTCAACAGGAGGAAGCTTCAATTCACTTTCAATCTTATTTCCTTTCGCCTAAAACATTTTTTAGATTATATTTTTTATACTATTAGTTTGCATCTAAATTCGATAATCTCAAATGAAGAACAAAAAAAATCGAGTATCTAAGATTAGGACCGTTTATCCACGGGGGATAGGACCATCATAAGAGCTGTACAGCTCATCACGGCGAACTGCTGTTGTGTTAAGATTCAGAGTTAGAGCAAGTAGGACTAGGGGATAGAGGTTTGAGAGTTATCTGAGGTTTCAACTGAGGAGAGAGAAGAGATACTGATTGTTGAAGAATGAATTGAGATTGTGTTTTTAAAATGACACGACAAACTGAGCATCAAATAGTACCAGTTAATTAATTACCAGATAATTAATTAGTTTATCAAATACCAGCAGACCAGTTGACCTTGTCTGAGTGCATTGAGTTTTATACCAGTTGACCTTCAATTAGGTTTCTATTGCTCAAGTCTGACCTTGAGTTTGGTCTGGTATTTCACTAGTCTGGCATTGAGCTCGTCTGTCCTCAACACCCCCACTCAGGCTGAATTGGCTTTGTCCAATGTCAGGCTGCAACCCATCAGCGTTCGACGATGTTGATCCACCTTTGCCTTGCTCAGGGATTTCGTCAACAAGTCAGCCTCCATGTTTTCGGTTGGACAGTACTCGAGCGCAAATGTTCCATCCTCGACCCGCTCTCGGACAAAGTGATACTTGACATCAATGTGCTTTGTACGCTTCTGCATTACGGGATTTTTGCACATCTTGATGCAGCTCTGGTTGTCCTCGTTGATCACAGTTGGACCATCACACGTCATATCCATCTCATTGAGTAGGGATCGTAAGTAGAGGCCTTCCTGAACAGCCGCTGCCATTGCTTGATACTCAGCTTCGCTGGTAGATATTGCTGCAGTAGGTTGCTTCTTGGTACTCCAGCTGATTGCTGCTCCTGACCGCTGCACATGAAAACTGTAGCCTGTTGTTGACCTTCTGTCATCAACGTCACCAGCCCAGTCAGCATCTGCTGAACCATAAAGGTTGAACCCATCAGGATCTTTGATGTAGCACAGCTCCAGATCTTTGGTTCCTTTCAGGTATCGCAGTACTCTCTTAGCAGCCACCCAGTGTGTTCTCCCAGGATTCTCCAGAAACCGTGAAAGTTGAGTCACAGTAGCTAGGATGTCTGGCCTCGTTTGCTTGGCTATGTACAATAACGAGCCCACTATGCCTCTGTAGTCCTCACGCTGCATTGCCACTGCTTCTTCTGAGCCCGCTCCAGGGCAGTCCTTCTTCGTCAACTGAGTGCTGATATCAGCTGGTGTCCCTACTGGTTTGCAGTCAGCCAACCCAAAGCGCTCCAAGCAGTCTTCAATGTAGCGAGACTGATTCACAGTGACAGAACCAGGTGCCCGTTTGACCTGCATTTTCAAAAACCAGGCTAATGGACCGCGATCATCCATCTTGAATCGGTCAGTGAATCGGTCCCTCACCCTGTCAACTTCTGCTTGCAGTTTGCAGCCAATGATGATATCATCCACCCATACTAGAACATAGATCATAGCATCATCCATTCCCCTCATCGTGAACAAACAGAAGTCATTGGTGCTTCGAGTGAAACCAGTCTCCAGAAGAAACGTGCTCAGCGTCTGGTACCAGTCCCTTCCTGCCTGCTTCAGCCCATAGATACTGCGTTGTAGCAAACACACTTGGTTGTCCCCGCTGCTAAACCCCTCGGGCTGTTCCATATACACAGTTTCTGTTAACGGCGAGTTGAGGAAGGCTGACTTCACGTCCATCTGATGAAGTACAAGATCATCTTGCGCTCCCAAAGCCAGTAGTATTCTCTTTGTTTCTGGTTTACAGGTTGGCGCAAAGGTCTCATTGAAGTCCAGTCCTTCCACTTGCATAAAACCCTTCACCACGTATCTGGCTTTAAACCGCTCCACTTGTCCCATTGCATCTCTCTTCACAGCAAGCACCCAGCGTCCAGGAATGACCTTGCGAGAATTTGGTCTATCAACAAGTGTCCAGGTGCCCATTGCCTTCAGTGACTGCACCTCCAAAGCCATAGCTGCTAGCCACTGCTCCCTTTCTGGTCCAGATACTGCTTCCAAGTAGCTTCTTGGCTCTTGTGCTATCACTGAAGCATGAGTGTAAGCCAGTCCGTATCGGATGGGAGGGTTCCGCGTTCTAGTTGACCGCTGCTCTGGAATCTCTGTTGGCCTCTGCTCTGGAGGCTCTGCGGATGGGAGGGTTCCGCGTTCTAGTTGACCGCTGCTCTGGAATCTCTGTTGGCCTCTGCTCTGGAGGCTCTGTGGAAGGTGGTTCCAATTCTTCAGTCTCGACTGGGTCATCTTCCGTAACCCCCACTGAAGCTGCTGCTCCACTATCATTCGCTTTATTGGTAGACTCAGTGATGGTCTTCGTGCTAGTTTCCTCTACATCAAGGCATCCCTCGATTGATAGACCCAGTGTTTGTGACTGCTCACTGTCTACCAGAAAGTCGTCTGGAATGATGTCTTCATTGAACGTCACGCTTCTTGCTCGTACCACTCGCTTTGTCTCCAGGTCCATCAGCAAGTAGGCTTTGCTCTCCTCGTCATAACCAATGAACTTGCTCTTCTTGCCTTTCGGATCCAGTTTCCGCCGGTTTCCTCTGTCCAGGTAGTACGCCAGGCATCCGAACACTCGCAGGTAGTTGACTTTCGATGGCTTCCCATAATGCATCTCCATTGATGAAATGCGATGCTCATTGCTGGATGTAGGACACAAGTTGCGAACCCTGACTGCCGTTGACATTGCTCGTACCCAGAACATCTTTGAGAGCTTTGCATCGGCCAGTAGACATCGAGTCATCTCAGTTATCACCCTGTTGTACCTCTCTGCCACGCCATTCTGTTGCGGAGTATTAGGTACTATAAACTCCTGTTTCACCTGCATTTCTCTACAGAACATCCGAAAAGCATTCGACGAATACTCACCTCCGTTGTCAGTTCTCAAGCACTTCGGTGTTCCGTGCTCAGCTACAAAGTCTTTGAACTTCGAAAGAGTATCGCTCTTCTTAACCAGGTACTTGACCACTGCCAGACGGCTGAAGTCATCAATGAAGCTCACGGCATAGCGCGCTCCATGCATGCTCGCAACTTCAAATGGTCCCTGGATGTCGCTGAAGACCCGCTGCCCCACTGCAGTTGCCCTGTTCTCTGTCTTCTTTGGCATTGCTACTTCGTGCATCTTCGAAGCTGTGCACACTTCGCAGAACCCTAGCTCGCCGACATCAACAACTGATATTAGATCATGCTTGTTGAGATGCCCCAGCCTTCGGTGCCACAGCATTGCACTACTTGTCTCCATCTTCGCTTTCGTAGCTAGAGTCATCGCGTTCCTCTTGAACTTGCACTCCAGGAAGAAAAGCTTGCCGCGCTGCTTCACTGGTAGCCGTCGACCATCCGGTGCCACAAGATGAGAAGAGTCTGATGTAAAGCTGAAACTAGACCCTCTAGCTATTGCTGAGCTCACACTCATCAGATTCACGTTGTAGCTCGGCACAAACAGCACATTGTGGAAAGTGTAGCTCCTCGTCACATCTTGACAGTCTCGTATGTCCACTTCCACCGAGCCTATGCCCTCAATCTTTGATATTGTACCGTTCGGATTCTCAACTGTTGTCCCCTCATCCCATTTCTCAAAGCTTGAGAAGACAGCCTTGTCGCGCACTACATGATCGGTGCATCCCGTATCCACAATGAGATCATCTCCCTTCATTGAGGTTGTTGCACAACAACTGAAGAACCCTGTCTTTGCCTGCTTGCAGTCCCTTGCAAAGTGTCCTTGTTGTCCACACTTGAAGCACCCTTGCTTCCTTGAAGTTGGACCACTTGCTTCATTCGAGCCACTGCCTCGAGCACCAGATTGACCACTGTCACTTCTGGATCTGCAATCTCTTGCCAAATGACCCTTCTGACCGCACACAAAACAGCCACCACCCGACGCTCCTTTCTTCTTCCTCACAGCTTGCATAGCTATGTGTCCATTCCCAGTCTTCTCTCCACATCGAGCTCGTCTCGAGTCATCATAGTTCCTCAACCTCGTTCTCAGCTCTGTAAAAGTCTTGGCCGGCTGGAAGCTCTCCTGCACCACGAAATGCTCAAAGCTGTCAGGCAGTCCGTTGATCACGAGCGCATTGAAGAGTGTGTCCGTAATTGCTTCCCCAGCTTCACTCAGCCGCGTCATCAGCTCTTGACTTCGAACGAAGTAGTCATCGAGATCCTCCTCTGATCCTAGGCGCAGCTTCGCAAGCTGGCCTACTAGACTGACCACTGTAGGCCTCTCCACACTGCAAAACTTCTCTTGCAGCAGTCTCCAGGCCTTCGTCCCATCGCCATAGCCATCCGCAGCCACGCAGTCGTTCTTGATGTACATCAGTGTGGTGTTGTTCAGGACCAGAGCTAGATGTGACCACACTGTGTTTCGGTTGTCTTTCCTCTGCTGGATCAGCACAGCTCGCTCCTGCATCTTGGTGTTGTACGCCGTCATCTGGTCAGCATTCGGATTCTCAGGTAGCGTAGGTTCAGCTTCTGGTAGATCGTCATTGCCCATCACAGTCCTGAACAGGCCTTTGGTATGCATCAGTGCCACAAACTTCGTCGACCAAGCTGGAAAATCTTCAGACTTTCCACTGAATCCAGCCAGTTTCAAGTCCATCTCTGCTTTGCTAAAGGCTAGATAAAAGCTAAAAAAAACTCTGACAGAAATCAAATAATTATTAAATCAAAAAGTTTAGAAGACTGGGCCCATAACCTGTTAAGATTCAGAGTTAGAGCAAGTAGGACTAGGGGATAGAGGTTTGAGAGTTATCTGAGGTTTCAACTGAGGAGAGAGAAGAGATACTGATTGTTGAAGAATGAATTGAGATTGTGTTTTTAAAATGACACGACAAACTGAGCATCAAATAGTACCAGTTAATTAATTACCAGATAATTAATTAGTTTATCAAATACCAGCAGACCAGTTGACCTTGTCTGAGTGCATTGAGTTTTATACCAGTTGACCTTCAATTAGGTTTCTATTGCTCAAGTCTGACCTTGAGTTTGGTCTGGTATTTCACTAGTCTGGCATTGAGCTCGTCTGTCCTCAACATGTTGTGCCCCTGTTTAAGAAAAGAACTACATGCAACTTTTTGGTTATATTTCTGGGCTGGGTAATTTTGCTTCATCCTCAAGCAACGAGCACGGATCATGGTGGGCCTCGAACATCCGACCTTTCGTTTGAGAGGCGGAGACGTAACCACTTCACCTCCGCTCACATTCTGAAGTTATTTAGTTCAGAAAACGATTTGTTTCGGGGATACCAATCATAAACTTAATCATCTTCAATTAAGGCGATGCGAAAAAGGACAGTATATCGTGCAGCCTTCATAAATGTACAAGCCGCTCATTAAACACGTTTCCAATACCATACAAAATCGATCTGCAATTACAATGCAGTTCGTTTTCAGAATACATAATTTGTTAAACAGGTACCGGTTTTGGTCTAGATTCGTCACAATTGATTTTAGGTTCATCCAAATCCGGATCCTGATTGGCCACGACTCTCACTCCAGTTTTGGTCGTGAACGTCGTCATTACGATGCTTATCTCGTCCGTTCGTTCCTGTTTTAACTCGTGCCATTCCTCTGTCGTCGCTCGGTCTAGTTGTCTCGATAAGTGTTTGAACCTCTCCGCGTTTTCGACGCTTCTTTTGAACCCATGTTCTCCCATCAAATCATTGTACATTTTCCAAAAGTCGCGAGACATTTGTTCACGCTTTTCTTTCTGCTGCTCTTGAATTTTTTTCAAGGAGGTTTCCCATAAATTTGAATACTTTATTCTGTTCGTAGAACATATTTCATTTTGATTTTGCTGCTTTGCACTTTCTTGGGCGATTTTTTCTTTGCACAAACTTTTTCTGCAATCCAGTTCTTGCTCTTTAGAACTCGAATAATTGAAATCACGCGATTTGTTCCTCTTTGAGCGAGCAATTTGATTTGTATTTTTACTCCAGTCACGGCGTAGTTTCGTTAAATTATCGGTATTTCTACCAATCGAATTGATTGTGTTCGACAGATTAATTGCTGGCAAGCGATACCCAACTGAAAGTTTGTTCTTGGCTTTAGGTAAAAGGTCTTTTTGTTTGAATCCCGGGTGAAAAAAACGCGAGTTTTGAAAATCAGGAAACAGCGTTACTTTGCTGCAAGCATTGACACGGTTTGCAAATTTTGAATCAATTTTCGATTTAAAAGATGATTTTTTCTTTGAATTGTCTACGTTGCAGTAATTGAAGTTCATTGTTGGGCTATCTCGGATAAATGTTAACTTGTCTTTTGTCTGGCCTTCATCTAAACTCCATTTTTCGACAACAGGAATTTGATCTAATTCCGTAAAGGTAATTTTGACTTTGCGATCGGGTGACGAATAAATTACAGATTCAACGTGTGTCAATTGGTCACCGCAATTACTGTCGTTTTTTCCTTTGGACAGTGTCGCATTTTGACACGCTTGGTAGCTGTTTCCCAGAATCGAATTCCATTCAAGAGAATTTTCAGCCGTCTGAAAAAAAAATGATGGTCGCCTTTAAGGAAGCTGCTCGAATAAAAGTTTTAATCGTGAAACAATGGTAACACTGAAAGCCAGGCGCGACCAAAGTTACGCAGTTAACAATCTCCTACCTTGATTTTTGTGTCGTTAGAAATCGCGACTTGAGTCACGACTGTCGCGCACAGTCTCAAACTTCTCGACATGATCATATTCAAAATCGGATTACGGGGAAAAGCGCACTAAGAATTTGAACCCTCATCGAGCTTTTGAGTAAAATTTAAAAAAAAAATTCCGAATTTGTTTTCAAAAAGGTGCCCAAAAATAGTGGATTTGACGTTTTCTCAAAAAATTAATTGGGTGCTATTCCGCCAACAACACAGCAATCTGAGTTAACTGCCATTTATATTAGTGGCGAATAAAAATACCAGATACTATTTTTTTCATCAAATCAAAACTTTTTGACTCAATTCCGAAATTTCTCACAGCGTTCTGGGCTGCTGAAATCTATAATTAACCCCTTTTAATGACACTCTCTTATAATGCACGTTACATCTGCTTTGATTCAACGCTTGTTTTGACTCAGAATTTAAAAAAATTCAGCGTTTGCTGTCCAGCTTTACAAAAGAGATTTAAGATAATTGGTGAATAAATTACTTGTTTTAGTAGGTGTGGTCCTGTCTCAAAGTATGAGTATTTTTAGCGCCAAAAGTTTAACCCCAATCATACTCGAGCTATAGTTTTACCTTGACTTGATTTAAAAGCTTAGCTAAGCATTTCTAGAACTCACCTTTAGTGTCATAGTCAAATGAACGCTACTAATGTGTTTAATTAATTGAAAGATGTTTTTGAGAGCAAATTTTCAGAATGAAAACAATCCGGTAAAACCAATCTTCAATGGAATTTGAAGGATTGAGATCACAAAAAGAGGCATTAGACCATGAAACTGCCGTAATAACAATAAGAGTAGACCTTTTGTCTTTTTGATTGGTTGTCACGTGTTAGGCTGGTATAATTTCATGCTTTCATAGCTTTGATTTTTTAGAGGTGAGTTGGCATGAAAACATGATATGGCTTTCCTTTTACTGTTTTTTACTGAAATAACTTGGATCTCGTTAAACATACACGACTGACGAGGAACGACGTATAAGATTTCATCGTTCTTTGCATTTTGCACCTTTTAGAAATGAAAGTAGCGCATGCTTTAGTGAAGCAACTACTTTTGTCAGAAAATAATGAGTAACTTTTTGGTCTCTAACTTGTTGCAATGTGCTTAGTATTTAGGATAGTTCGATATTTGAACAAGTTTTTTATTCGAATGTAGACGAATTTCTAACAACTAAATCGCCAGTTCAGAAAGACTTGCCTCAAAACTTGGCAAAAATTGTCAAAATAACGTAATATGTCAATTTTTGATGTTCCACGGACAAAAGCATTCTTCTGATATTTTTAACTATGGGTCTCAGTTTGGTAGGTGATTGATAATTCTTCTATACTATCTTCGATGCGACTTTTTTCTGTTGCAATATCTAAATTAGAGCGTTTAGTTAGAAGTCTGCGATGAGTTAGAAGTCTCTGTAGCAAAGCAATGAAATTAAAACTCGACAAAATTTTCTTAGTTTTTTTATATCTCGACTCAATTTTTACGGGTTGCTATTTGGTTTTCTTGCGATCAGACAGAATAAGATTCAAATGCTGATTTAAATGTTGATTCAAAACTTTGTCGTTTAACGAACACCTAGAATAACTATGTTTTTTTTTTAAATGTTAAAAGAGCTTACAAAACAATTTGGAATCTGATTCGCACCCGCGTTGAACTACATGCCAAAAAGGGCTTGCCATACAATTTGAGTTGGGACGGATGTCTAACTCATAGAGTAATTTCAGATAAGGTACACCGTCTGCTCGTCACGCTATCTTAATTTCGGCCGGATAGATTAGTGCAACTTCTTAGTCTAATACCGATCTTAATCTTACTCTTATTTCTCTTAGTCTCAATAGATTTAGAGTATACTGGTTTGTTACAAGTTAGTCTTGCAACTAAACTGTAAGTTAAATTCAGAAAGCTCTGGTGCTGAAACTACAAGTAGTTTCAGCACTTACAAATAAATGGGTTGTTAGTTAGATGGAGTATGATTGGTTATTCTTCAATATTTTAAAGGGATAAAATATCTAATTTATAGCCAATAATAATATAAAGTTTGGATCAGGTTCCACCCATCCGGGGCTTACAGAGATTTTGTTTCTTTGACTTATTTCTATTTCGGAGAATGCGTTTCTTTGTTTTGAAAATATTTTTCTTGTAATCTGTCTTTGTTTGCTTAAAATTTTTCGTTTGATTGTTTGTCGTTTGGTTCTAATATATCCTGTTCATTGTCTGTAGGGAGTGATTACGAGATCAAGTATCTCGTTGTTTATTTCACATTTGTGTAATATGATTGTTTGTTTTTTCCTAAATTGTCTAGTGACATAGGGTTTAGGATGACGGATGCAATATTTGGATTAGTGATTTTTAATGCCTAAATTATTAGTTCTTACTTTTTTCTCGGATTAGCCTAATTTGGGTCTTGTGTTTTGGGTTGGAGAGAAAAGCATATATCGATTTCGAAGAATGATTGTTACTTTCTCGTGGGTAGTCTAAGTTAAGGTGTTAACTTACTCAATCTTACTTAGGGGTAGTGATTGTGTTCAAGGGTTGGAGAATAGTAAATCGATCCACAAGGTTCAGGTATAATTAGAACACAAGTAGTTCGTTAGATACTATTTTAATACTTACTAAGATTTAAGATTTAGCCTGGGTGAGGTAAGAGGGGGGATCAAGTGAAGGATGAATAACCGAAGTTCTTCACTGTTTATCCTAATTAGAGTGGTTAGTGTTATTGAAAAATTTCTGTTAGTCCTGGGTCTTAGTAAGGGTTGGATAGTGAATCGACCTTTTAGGTCGTTAGACACTATGCTAATTGTGTGGGGGAGAACAGAATTGTTCTATTTGATCCAACGATAAGCCTTGATGATCAAGATGTAAATTACTGATATAAAATTTAGTTGGGATAAAAATGAAATGGAGATCCAAGGAAAACCTTGATGATCGGTTTAGTTTAAAAGGTTTAATTTAGGTGAAAGTAAAAATTAGAATAGGCCTTTCAAAAGTAATTTAAAGTTTAATTGATAGAAAGGTTTAGTTTTTGATCATGTTAGTGGTTTATGATTTGTTTGTTATGTTTAGGTGATGAAGCTGAGATGGAGAAATGATTTGTATTTTACTAACAATTTGTTTACTTACTAACTAATTTTTATTTTTCATTTTCAATAAACATTCTTTTTAGATATCTTTTCAAATTACTGCAGATTTAAAAAAAACGATTAGAGATCTTTTTATCAATCGTTACTGTACACTAATAGGTTTAGCGCCTGTATTTATCGGTGAAGAATTTTCTTCAATTATACTATGTCTGCAAATGAAAATCTAATTTCATTGCTAATAAAATTCTAAGTATAAAAGTTCGTGTTGGTTTTTGCCGTACGACCAAGAAACTTATGAGTAAGTTCCGTTGTAGTCATATGTCGTCTCTTGTCCGAGATCTTCCTCCAATACGGGGGAGTTCTCGTATTGTTCGGAATGATGGCTCTGATTTATTGATTCGTAGAGGCATTTCAATTAAAGTATTGTCGTGTAACATTTTTGTGATTTTTGTCTAAGTCTAATCTTTTTTTAGTTAGTTCTAAGCTATTCTTTTGCTTAAGGTCTTATTCGAGACTTATGGTCGCACCAGATGAGTTGGGTCGGATGTCTAACTCATAGAGTAATTTCAGATAAGATACACCGTCTGCTCGTCACGCTATCTTATTTTCGGCCGGATAGATTCGTGCAACTTCTTAGTCTAATACCAATCTTAATCGTACTCTTATATCTCTTAGTCTCAAAAGATCTAGAGTATACTGGTTTGTTACCAGTTGGTCTCTTGGAAAAGGCAACTAAGCTGTAAGTTAAATTCAGAATGCTCTGGTGCTGAAACTACAAGTAGTTTCAGCACTTACAAATAAATGGGTTGTTAGTTAGATGGAGTATGATTGGTTAGTCTTCAATATTTTATAGGGATAAAATATCTAATTTATGATCAGTAATAATATACAGTTTGGATCAGGTTCCAAATTCCGTTAAAAGATTCTATGAAAAATTCTTCTCAAACAAATTTCATTTTGGAAAGCTGTATGATAAAAAATTTACTCATGCAAAACTATCAAATTGAGGATCAAATGTTTTAGTTCTCATTTTTTTTCGCAAAATCATTAATGGGCTCAAACATTTTTTTTTGCAATTACAAATTTCAAATTTTTGCGTATAACAGGGTCTAAACACAATTTATTTGTACTTATATGAATCAAAGATCAGGTTTCTTGTGGAGTCGCAATTATCATTTTTGTTTTTGTTTGCAAAATTTACCAGATACAAAATATTTCATTTTTGCAAAATATTAATGCGTGAGAAAATCAAAAATTATCTTATTTAGTATATATCAATATGTAGTTTACTTGGTGATTTAAGGCCGATTAGTCTGTTGAGATTTTGATCTGAGAAACTTCTTGGTTGTTGTGTTTTAAGGCTAAACCGAGCCAAGAACGAGCAACCTTTCGGGAATTTTCAAATACCCGCAATTATTTAAACGTTTTTTGACTAAAATTGGCGTGATTTTTCAGACACGTTCAATCGATACAGAACTTTAAAATTAGTTTCACTTATGATTATTTTAATTATTTTTATGATTTTTAATATTATTATGATTATGATTACTATTAGCATGATTCTTGTTAGTATTATGATTATTATTATAATTATGATTATGATTAAGTTTTTTTTATGATTTTGATTATTATTATGATTATTTTGATTGTTATGATTATTATAAATATTATTAAAATTTTTATGATTATTATTATGATTATTATGATTCTTATTATGATTATGATTATTATGATTATTACTATTCTGATTGCTATGATTATTATGATTATTATTATGATTATTATTTTTATGATAATCATTATGATCCTTATTTTGACTTTTTCATTGTGATTTTTACATTTAGTATTAATATTATTATCATTATTATGATTATTATTAATATTGTTTCTATTTTGTTATTATTATTTTTATTATGATTATTATCATTATGATTATGATTATGATTATTATGATTATTATTATGATTATTATGATTATTATTATGATTATTATGATTATTATGATTATTATTATGATTATTATTATGATCATTATTGTTCTATTAGTGGCGAATAAAAATATCAGATACTATTTTTTTCATCAGATCAAAAATTTTTGGCTCAATTCGTTCATTAAATTTTTCTGACAGCGTTCTAGGCTGCTGAAATCTATAACTAACCCCTTTTAATGACAATCTCTTATAAAGCACGTTACATCTGCTTTAATTCAAAGCTTATTCTCACTCAGAATTGAAAAAAAAATCAACGTTTGTTGTTCAGGTTTACAAAAGAGATAAAAGACAATTGGTAACTAAATTACTTGTTTTGGTAGATGTGGTCCTGTCTCAAAGTATGAGTGATTTTAGCGCCAAAACCTTAACCCTAATCGTACTCGAGCTTTAGTTTCACCTTGAATTGAATTAAAAGCTTAGCTAAGCATTAATAGAACTCACGTTTAGTGTAATAGTCAAATGAACGCTACTAATGTGTTTAATTAATTGAAAGATGTTTTTGAGAGCAAATTTTCAGAATGAAAACAATCCGGTAAAACCAACCTTGAATGGAATTTGAAGGATTGAGATCACAAAACGAGGCATTAGATCATGAAACTGCCGTATTAACGATTAGAGTAGACCTTTTGTCGTTTTGATTGGTTGTCACGTGTTATGCCGGCATAATTTCATGCTTTCATAGCTTTGGTTTTTTAGAGGTGAGTTGGCATGAAAACATGATATGGCTTTCGTTTATTCTCTTTTTTGCCTTGAATTAACTTGGATCTCGTTAAGCATACACGACTGACGAGGAGCGACGTATAAGAGTTCATCGTTCTTTGCATTTTGCACCTTTAAAAAAAGAAAGTAGCCAGGGGCGGATCTAGGATTTTCTCGACGGGGGAGGCGGATTTTCAAAAAATTTCGTACATTTTGTCGACCAAAAATTTGAAAAGACAAGCAAAAAAATCGTTTTTAGGCACTTTTTGAAAATATTTGACCAGAAAATTGAGTTTTTTCGGCGCGCGCTCCCCCATCAAAATTTGCATGGGTTGAACTCCCTGAGGGGAAGAAAGCATCCACCCCCGAATTTTGAACAACTAAATCGCCAGTTCAGAAGGATTTGCCTCAAAACTGAATTGTTGTTTGTTCACTTTGAGACACAGTTTACTGATTTTTCTCATGTAGCTTTGAGTTGTAGCCGTAAAAAAACCCGACAAATGTTTTACAAGGTGGTGCAATACCAGAAACACTAACTCGAATTGATTGTATTTGATAGAACATTTTGGGAATTTTCCTAATGGTTCCATCAGCTAATCAGAAAGATGATTTTTCCGGCACTAAGAATTTCAAGGATAACGCACAGAAAGATTCGCTCGATCCAGATTCGCTTGAAAGATTCGCTCGAAAGATTCGCTCGATTATTTGATCCAGATTCATACCGCGAAGATTTTAAGTTATAAAAAAGGACTTAGATTGCTTACAAGTGACATGACTAGGTAAAAACTTGTGCGAAATTAAATTGCATGGTTTGAATTGTAGCACAGGAATGAATGCGCTATAGTTATACGGTGTCATAATTGAAACAAAAAAGCTACCCTTGCCGTTTTTGTGCAGTTTTTTCTTCTATGGAACGTTAAGCATTTTTTTCATCTTCTATAGAGCTGAACGATAGTCTTTTTTGTTCCAAAAACGAAACACGTATGTCCAGCTTTGTTTGTCACCCTTGTCATTTTTATAAAATAGGCAAAAAAGAAGGCATCTGCTCATTTCGTGGATGATTTTCTTAGCATTAATCTTTTTTCCGTAAATAGGCTCAATAAGTTTGCAAATTAAGTTGGTAAAACTGAAATTTTATTGCTTTTTCACCTAAAGAAAAATCTTTTGCGGCTTTTTGAATGGTTTGAATCTATTAAAAAATGACGTTCATTTTAAAGATGCTTTCAAGCGGAAAACCCTTTTGTTGTTTTTTCACCAGGCGTCTTTAGTTTATTGCGATATTGTAATTGTATGGTCCGGGATAGAGTTGAGCGAACACGAGAAACACAAAGAAAAAAATTAACCTAGCCGTTTCATTTTTTGGAATAAACAGTATTTTGCAAAATCTGTTTTCTTTCGCATCAAATTTAGTTTCGGAGACATTATTGTTTCACATTTTCCATGAAATTGATTCTTCTACAAAATATGCCGCTGCTGAATTTTCCTTTTATCTCACACTTCGTTGCCAGTTTTATCGGTTTTAAAACGGTTTCCAATAAAAATGTTTATTTTGGTGAAAGAATCCTTTCCAGGTGGTGAAACAGCGAGACTTGTCCAAACACATTTTTTTATTTTCAAAATGGTGCAATAAAATGATGGTATTCAAAGTAATACTGCAGCTGTAAAGCGACCTTCGGCCATCTTTCTGTAACAAAAAAAAGAACTTTAAAGGCGAGCCTCTGCTTTGATTTCCCGATCATTCATTCCTGTTCACACATTATGGAATTTTTATTATCATAAATTAATTAATTTCATTTGCTCTAAGCACGCTCTCTGAATTTTATGAGCTCTTCTTTTTTATATTCTTTGCACGCCCCAAAATCCGATTGAATTTGAATAACGCTTAAATTCCATTCAATTGTTACCTTTTTGAGATCATAGTTAGAAAGGTAACTAGTTATGTCCTCAAAACCTTTTTTTTATTTCAGGTGAAAAATACGAATTCTATAATTTTTTTACAGCGATGCACTGAAATTTACTAAATTCTACTATTCTGCTATACTGCTATATGGAACCAGATATAAACTATATTTATTCTTTGGTTATAAAGTGGATATTTTATCTCTATAAAATATTTAAAATTAACCAATCACGATCCATCTAACTAACAAACCACTTATTTGTAAGTGCTGAAATTACTTGTAATTTCAGCACCAGAGAGATTTGAATTTAACTTAGAAATTAGTTGACTCTCCAAGAAGACTTCAGCAGCCGCAATAAACCAGTATACCCTAGATCTATTGAGCCTAGCAGAGACTAGTTAAACAACCTGAGACTAGATAGTATAAGAGTAAGATTAGGATTGGTATTAGACTAAGAAGTTGCACGAATCTATCCGGCCGAAAATAAGATAGCGTGACGAGCAGACGGTGTACCCTATCCGAAATTACTCTATGAGTTAAACCTAGAACCTAACTCATCTGTTGTGACAATAAGTCTCGATCAAGAGCTTAAAAAACAAATTAGCTTAGAACTAACAGATAGATTAGAAGTAGACAAAAACATTTTCAAAAATGTTACACGATAATAATCTAATTGAAATGTCTCTACGACTCAGAACCGCTATTCTGCACAATAATAGAACTACCAGGCATTGGAAGAAGATCTCGGACAAGAGACGATCTACGACTACGAAGAAACTTACCATTAAGTTTCATGGTCGTACAGCGAAAGCCAGACCAAACTTTTATATTTAGGATTCTAATAGCAAAGAATTTAGATTTTCTTTTGCAAACATAGAAACCTTGAAGAAAAATCTTCAATGATTAGTACAGGCGCTAAATCCTATTTACTATTGTACAATAACGATTTATAAAAACATCTCAAATTGTTCCCTCTAAATCTGCAGTAAAATTGAAAAAGATATCTGAAAAATATATATTTATTGAAAGAAAAATAAAATTAGTTGACATGATCATAAATTGTTAGTAATTATATAAATCATTCTGGCATCTCCCGCTTCATCACCTAAACATAATAGCAACCATTTCTTCAACCACTAAAATCATCAAACACTAAAAAAAATTTTATCAAATATATTTGAATTATCTTTAAAACATTATCTAAATTTTTTATCCTTCTTTCATCTCAATTTATTCAATCTTAAACCAGATCATCAAGGCTTTCCTTGGATCTCCATTAAATAATTAAATGAAATCCCTTTTATACCATAAAAATTTATCATCTGATCATCAAGGCCTATCCTTGGATCAAATAGAACAATTTTGTTCTCCCCCACGCAAATAATAAAATGTCTAACGAACTCAAACGTCAATTCACTACCCAACCCTTTCAAAGACCCAGGACTAATGGAAAATTTTTCAATCACATTAACCATTCAAATTAAGCTAAACAGTGAAGAACTTCGGTTATTTCATCCTTCACTTAATCCCCCCTCTTACCTGACCCAGGCTAAATCTTAAATCTTTGTAAGTATTAAAATATTATCTAACGAACTACTTGTGTTCTAATTATACCTGAACCTCGTGGATCGATTACTATTCTCCAACCCTTGAACACAATCACTACCCCTAAGTAAGATTCAGTAAGTTAACACCTTAAGCCACGAGGAAGTAAAAATCATTCTTCGGAATCGATATATACTTTCCTCTCCAACCCTACATAAAGGACCCAAGTTAGGCTAACCAAAAAATTGTAAGGAACAACAGTGTAGGATTTAAAAATTACTAATAACAACCTTGCACCCCTCATCCTAAACCTTATGTCACTGAACAATTTAGGAAATAAACAAACAATTGTACTACACAATTGTGAAATAAATAACGAAGCATACGATCTTGTGATTACACCGCATAAGCAAACAATCGGATATATTCGCACAAAACGTCAAACAATAAAATGAAAAATTTTAAGCAAGCAAAGACAAATTACACGAGAAAGATTTTCAAAGCATAGAAACGCAGTCTCCGAATCAGAAGTCAGCGATTTAGACGCACTCTACAAACTAAAAGACACAGTAAATAAAAATTACCCAGTTCATGATCAATTATATTTTTCCGATTCAGAAGCTACATCACATTCATCAAAACAAGGAAAAAGAAGCATAAAAAAGATATATAAAAATAAACCAGTACGTTTATACAGTTGGAACCAACCAATCAGACACATTGAACATCACGCACTGACAGTCATAAAACGAAAAAATGAGTATAAGCCCAAGTGAAGAAATTCCAGACGAAGAGTCGGTTTTCTCACTTATCATCATTTCACTCACTGACGACAGAGGACAAACACAATTTTGTCATAACCTAATCGCAAACATATTTGAACAAGGAATTAGCCCATGTAAAGCAAAATTCCCAGAAATAAAAATAAAAAGACAAATTGTCGATCATTACATAAAAGGAATATGTAACTTAACACAGCGATATGGAATTTACACCATCGAACTCAGTACAACAAGTAATTTTCATGGCAAATATGTTATCCAAACAGATGATGTCGATATAGAATTTTCAAAAGTATTCACAGAATACATTAAAAACATACAACATCAAAATTCACAGAGAGCAAAATCAATTGTCACTAACGATGTTTTTGCAATAATATATAACTATTTATCTATACTAGAAAAAACAGAGACCGAAAGCACATCACCTGTTCAAACATCAAGACACACAAATGTCAGAAACGAAATTGCCGCATTCTCAGCTTTTTGAAACACAATCCCTGAAAATTTTTCAAATAACGACATTTCACCAAATGTTAAACACGATTGACAAAAAATCTTAGCATGGTTTATAATAGACTATTTTAACCACAATATAGATTTAATTGCACAAGCAAGAAAAAATTTAGACCCCAGAGTACAAATGACGACAGTGTCATTGCCGAACAATCAGATTACGTTTGGGACCCTGACTGGTCTCATACATTATTTCTGAATATTCCAGTAGACATCTCAAGTCAAGCAAACAGTACAATAACTATTCACAAACACTATGTAAAAATAATTCCACTCACAACAGATGCAACACCTTTAAATTATAATTCATTTTTACCTGATAGAAGACAAAATAATAGTTTAAATTCAACTTTAATACAACAAGAAAACTTAAATGGAACTAAAAATCTTACACAACAAGATATTCAAACACCATCACATTTTATAAATGAAGAAATAGTTGAAACAATTGTAACAACTACACAGCAAAGTGTTTCACCAATACATCCAAATCTTACAACGCCAAAACCAAAGACTTCAACATTACCTCAAGTAACATTGCAATCTATGGTTAAACCCTCGGTTGCTCCAAAATACTCACATATGGATTACCAAACATTTAGACCAATGACGAAACCATCACAAAAACAAAGAACATTCACCAGAAATAATTTTGCAGAACGCAATTATAACTACGTAAATAGATCACAAACATCTAAACCTCCTCGTACAAACCCGCATAATCGTTCATTTTCACAACGACCAAATTTCCAACAACAAACAACAAATTTCGTAAATTTTAAAGATAACCCACGAAATCCAACAGACCCAACTGAAAATTACCCATTTTTTCAACAAAATTAAAATAATAAAAAACCATACCAATACAAACAAAAAACACCTTACTATACACCTAATTATCATTCATCAGATGATGACAATTTTAACGAGCAATACCATCAACAAAATTCTCAAAACCAAAGACTTCAGTCTTATCACATACATCAACCAGATATTTTTGAACCATATACACGAGAACAACATATGCGACAACCTAGACCAAATTAAGAACCTCAAAATAATAATTTTTATTCACAAAATCCAGCAAATACTGATTATTATCAACCAACACAAATGCAAAACGAAATACCACTACCATATTATTTACAACAACATGAAATAACAAAAAATCAACTGAGAAATTTTTCACAAATACCAAATGCCGCAGAATCACTACAGATGACTACGAATCCATACCTCATGGGTGGATCGTCAATAATATCAAATAAACCACTGATGGTATTCACAGGCACAGACCCTGAATATTCTGTAGAAGACTATTTGAACGCAGTCACAGCAAATTTAATTTTAAATATCAGACCTGAACCAATAAATACACCACTCCATCAAAATTGGATACACAGACGCACAGCGTTAATCCAAACAACACTTGATGGCGCAGCTCAGAAATGGTTTTCAGTTTTACCAATAGACATAAAATCAGATTGGAAAAGATTTAAACAAGAAATTTTTAAAATGTTTGATTCTGAAAGAAATAAACAACACCAAAGAGTTTTATGCAACGAAATTCGTAGACTACCAAATGAAACAATTATAAAATTGGCAGTTAGAATTGAAACACTAGTTCGAAAAGCATATTCACTAAACACTCATGATTATTAAAAAACACGAAAATGACAGAACACCTCAATTAAAAAAAATAGCTATAAAAAAGAGAGCATCACACCCCTCATCAATTCGAGAACCAGATTTAGATTTTAGAAAAATAGTTGATATATTAGAACAAGCAGAAATCACAATGAAACTTGAAGAAACAGAAAATCTTAAACTACTATAAGTGAATAGAATCGAAACAAATACCACACAAATAAACAACATAAACAATTCAGATGTAAACCTAACCGAAAAAATCACTGAAATTTTGAACATATATGAGAAAAATCTAAATTTCAAAGGTAAACCATCTTTCAAGAAATGGTGTAATTATTGTCAAAGATACGGACGCAGCATTGCCGAATTTAGACAAAAACAACAGGATAATCAAAATAAACCGCAAAAGTACAAAGAACCAAACAAATCATTCTATCAATACATGAAAAAAGATCAAAATTTACCAAACAAAAATATACATAGTAATAACAGCTCTGGTAAACCACTCCCAAATAATTCAAATTACTCAAGAAACCAATCACCCTATAACTCTAATTATAGCGGTAGATCACCAGAACAAAGAAATTCACGAAAATTCTCACAAAACAGATACAGTTGACCAAATAGCCAAAATAACCAGTATAGAAACAACTATTCACGATCAAATTCAAACAGAAGAGAAATTTTTGATACCAGTTCTCATTCGAATTCTAGAAATAGACACTGTTCAAACGATAGATCACGTAATTCATCATACAATAGAAATAGAAACTACTCGAATAGCAGAAATAGAAGTTACTCAAATAACAGAAACCAACGTTACCGAAACAACAGATCTCCATTAAATAATTAAATGAAACCCCTTTTATACCATAAAAATTTATCATCTGATCATCAAGGCCTATCCTTGGATCAAATAGAACAATTTTGTTCTCCCCCACGCAAATAATAAAATGTCTAACGAACTCAAACGTCGATTCACTACCCAACCCTTTCAAAGACCCAGGACTAATGGAAAATTTTTCAATCACATTAACCATTCAAATTAAGCTAAACAGTGAAGAACTTCGGTTATTTCATCCTTCACTTAATCCCCCCCTCTTACCTGACCCAGGCTAAATCTTAAATCTTAGTAAGTATTAAAATATTATCTAACGAACTACTTGTGTTCTAATTATACCTGAACCTCGTGGATCGATTACTATTCTCCAACCCTTGAACACAATCACTACCCCTAAGTAAGATTCAGTAAGTTAACACCTTAAGCCACGAGGAAGTAAAAATCATTCTTCGGAATCGATATATACTTTCCTCTCCAACCCTACATAAAGGACCCAAGTTAGGCTAACCAAAAAATTGTAAGGAACAACAGTGTAGGATTTAAAAATTACTAATAACAACCTTGCACCCCTCATCCTAAAACTTATGTCACTGAACAATTTAGGAAATAAACAAACAATTGTACTACACAATTGTGAAATAAATAACGAAGCATACGATCTTGTGATTACACCGCATAAGCAAACAATCGGATATATTCGCACAAAACGTCAAACAATAAAATGAAAAATTTTAAGCAAGCAAAGACAAATTACACGAGAAAGATTTTCAAAGCATAGAAACGCAGTCTCCGAATCAGAAGTCAGCGATTTAGACGCACTCTACAAACTAAAAGACACAGTAAATAAAAATTACCCAGTTCATGATCAATTATATTTTTCCGATTCAGAAGCTACATCACATTCATCAAAACAAGGAAAAAGAAGAATAAAAAAGATATATAAAAATAAACCAGTACGTTTATACAGTTGGAACCAACCAATCAGACACATTGAACATCACGCACTGGCAGTCATAAAACGAAAAAATGAGTATAAGTCCAAGTGAAGAAATTCCAGACGAAGAGTCGGTTTTCTCACTTATCATCATTTCACTCACTGACGACAGAGGACAAACACAATTTTGTCATAACCTAATCGCAAACATATTTGAACAAGGAATTAGCCCATGTAAAGCAAAATTCCCAGAAATAAAAATAAAAAGACAAATTGTCGATCATTACATAAAAGGGATATGTAACTTAACACAGCGATATGGAATTTACACCATCGAACTCAGTACAACAAGTAATTTTCATGGCAAATATGTTATCCAAACAGATGATGTCGATATAGAATTTTCAAAAGTATTCACAGAATACATTAAAAACATTCAACATCAAAATTCACAGAGAGCAAAATCAATTGTCACTAACGATGTTTTTGCAATAATATATAACTATTTATCTATACTAGAAAAAACAGAGACCGAAAGCACATCACCTGTTCAAACATCAAGACACAAAAATGTCAGAAACGAAATTGCCGCATTCTCAGCTTTTTTAAACACAATCCCTGAAAATTTTTCAAATAACGACATTTCACCAAATGTTAAACACGATTTACAAAAAATCTTAGCATGGTTTATAATAGACTATTTTAACCACAATATAGATTTAATTGCACAAGCAAGAAAAAATTTAGACCCCAGAGTACAAATGACGACACTGTCATTGCCGAACACCAGATTACGTTTGGGACCCTGACTGGTCTCATACATTATTTCTGAATATTCCAGTAGACATCTCAAGTCAAGCAATCAGTACAATAACTATTCACAAACACTATGTAAAAATCATTCCACTCACAACAGATGCAACACCTTTAAATTATAACTCATTTTTACCTGATAGAAGACAAAATAATAGTTTAAATTCAACTTTAATACAACAAGAAAACTTAAATGGAACTAAAAATCTTATACAACAAGATATTCAAACACCATCACATTTTATAAATGAAGAAATAGTTGAAACAATTGTAACAACTACACAGCAAAGTGTTTCACCAATACATCCAAATCTTACAACGCCAAAACCAAAGACTTCAACATTACCTCAAGTAACATTGCAATCTATGGTTAAACCCTCGGTTGCTCCAAAATACTCACATATGGATTACCAAACATTTAGACCAATGACGAAACCATCACAAAAACAAAGAACATTCACCAGAAATAATTTTGCAGAACACAATTATAACTACGTAAATAGATCACAAACATCTAAACCTCCTCGTACAAACCCGCATAATCGTTCATTTTCACAACGACCAAATTTCCAACAACAAACAACAAATTTCGTAAATTTTAAAGATAACCCACGAAATCCAACAGACCCAACTGAAAATTACCCATTTTTTCAACAAAATTAAAATAATAAAAAACCATACCAATACAAACAAAAAACACCTTACTATACACCTAATTATCATTCATCAGATGATGACAATTTTAACGAGCAATACCATCAACAAAATTCTCAAAACCAAAGACTTCAGTCTTATCACATACATCAACCAGATATTTTTGAACCATATACACGAGAACAACATATGCGACAACCTAGACCAAATTAAGAACCTCAAAATAATAATTTTTATTCACAAAATCCAGCAAATACTGATTATTATCAACCAACACAAATGCAAAACGAAATACCACTACCATATTATTTACAACAACATGAAATAACAAAAAATCAACTGAGAAATTTTTCACAAATACCAAATGCCGCAGAATCACTACAGATGACTACGAATCCATACCTCATGGGTGGATCGTCAATAATATCAAATAAACCACTGATGGTATTCACAGGCACAGACCCTGAATATTCTGTAGAAGACTATTTGAACGCAGTCACAGCAAATTTAATTTTAAATATCAGACCTGAACCAATAAATACACCACTCCATCAAAATTGGATACACAGACGCACAGCGTTAATCCAAACAACACTTGATGGCGCAGCTCAGAAATGGTTTTCAGTTTTACCAATAGACATAAAATCAGATTGGAAAAGATTTAAACAAGAAATTTTTAAAATGTTTGATTCTGAAAGAAATAAACAACACCAAAGAGTTTTATGCAACGAAATTCGTAGACTACCAAATGAAACAATTATAAAATTGGCAGTTAGAATTGAAACACTAGTTCGAAAAGCATATTCACTAAACACTCATGATTATTAAAAAACACGAAAATGACAGAACACCTCAATTAAAAAAAATAGCTATAAAAAAGAGAGCATCACACCCCTCATCAATTCGAGAACCAGATTTAGATTTTAGAAAAATAGTTGATATATTAGAACAAGCAGAAATCACAATGAAACTTGAAGAAACAGAAAATCTTAAACTACTATAAGTGAATAGAATCGAAACAAATACCACACAAATAAACAACATAAACAATTCAGATGTAAACCTAACCGAAAAAATCACTGAAATTTTGAACATATATGAGAAAAATCTAAATTTCAAAGGTAAACCATCTTTCAAGAAATGGTGTAATTATTGTCAAAGATACGGACGCAGCATTGCCGAATTTAGACAAAAACAACAGGATAATCAAAATAAACCGCAAAAGTACAAAGAACCAAACAAATCATTCTATCAATACATGAAAAAAGATCAAAATTTACCAAACAAAAATATACATAGTAATAACAGCTCTGGTAAACCACTCCCAAATAATTCAAATTACTCAAGAAACTAATCACCCTATAACTCTAATTATAGCGGTAGATCACCAGAACAAAGAAATTTACGAAAATTCTCACAAAACAGATACAGTTGACCAAATAGCCAAAATAACCAGTATAGAAACAACTATTCACGATCAAATTCAAACAGAAGAGAAATTTTTGATACCAGTTCCCATTCGAATTCTAGAAATAGACACTGTTCAAACGATAGATCACGTAATTCATCATACAATAGAAATAGAAACTACTCGAATAGCAGAAATAGAAGTTACTCAAATAACAGAAACCAACGTTACCGAAACAACAGATCTCCATTAAATAATTAAATGAAATCCCTTTTATACCATAAAATTTTATCATCTGATCATCAAGGCCTATCCTTGGATCAAATAGAACAATTTTGTTCTCCCCCGCGCAAATAATAAAATGTCTAACGAACTCAAACGTCGATTCACTACCCAACCCTTTCAAAGACCCAGGACTAATGGAAAATTTTTCAATCACATTAACCATTCAAATTAAGCTAAACAGTGAAGAACTTCGGTTATTTCATCCTTCACTTAATCCCCCCTCTTACCTGACCCAGGCTAAATCTTAAATCTTAGTAAGTATTAAAATATTATCTAACGAACTACTTGTGTTCTAATTATACCTGAACCTCGTGGATCGATTACTATTCTCCAACCCTTGAACACAATCACTACCCCTAAGTAAGATTCAGTAAGTTAACACCTTAAGCCACGAGGAAGTAAAAATCATTCTTCGGAATCGATATATACTTTCCTCTCCAACCCTACATAAAGGACCCAAGTTAGGCTAACCAAAAAATTGTAAGGAACAACAGTGTAGGATTTAAAAATTACTAATAACAACCTTGCACCCCTCATCCTAAACCTTATGTCACTGAACAATTTAGGAAATAAACAAACAATTGTACTACACAATTGTGAAATAAATAACGAAGCATACGATCTTGTGATTACACCGCATAAGCAAACAATCGGATATATTCGCACAAAACGTCAAACAATAAAATGAAAAATTTTAAGCAAGCAAAGACAAATTACACGAGAAAGATTTTCAAAGCATAGAAACGCAGTCTCCGAATCAGAAGTCAGCGATTTAGACGCACTCTACAAACTAAAAGACACAGTAAATAAAAATTACCCAGTTCATGATCAATTATATTTTTCCGATTCAGAAGCTACATCACATTCATCAAAACAAGGAAAAAGAAGAATAAAAAAGATATATAAAAATAAACCAGTACGTTTATACAGTTGGAACCAACCAATCAGACACATTGAACATCACGCACTGACAGTCATAAAACGAAAAAATGAGTATAAGCCCAAGTGAAGAAATTCCAGACGAAGAGTCGGTTTTCTCACTTATCATCATTTCACTCATTGACGACAGAGGACAAACACAATTTTGTCATAACCTAATCTGAAGAAACAGTTTCTGATTCCCCTGGTATTGACAACACAGAAAGTACAGAACTACAATTAAACCACAAAAATTGTGAATCAACAGACAGCGAAAATGACAAATATAACACTATTCCAGTTGATATGATCACAGTCGAAAACGACTATGAACCCATCATATATGAACAACCTTTTAGTTCACACATTTACGAAAATCAATCGGAACTCCTTCAAGACTACTATACTAGACCCATAAGAAACGATGTATCAATTGAACAGAATGTAAACGAAATGAATACAGCTCAAATACAAGTAACATTTACCAAAATATACAAAAAAAAACAGCCAAGAGAAAAGATTTGGACAATACCATTTCTCTTAGAAAGCCCAAAAAGTAAAGAATTTCAACCACCCGATCTTGAAATAGATTTTTTAATTGATTCAGGAGCAGAATCAAATATTATTAACATTCCTTCTTGGAATGAAATCAAATCATTACACCCAATCCTGTCACCTATAAAAATTGCCAGTAAATTAGCAACAGCACAAGGATCAACATTAGTAAATTACGGAAAAATCCAATTTTTCCTTGTTCCCACTAGAACAATGGAACAGAATAAAATACTAAGTAAACCATTTAAACAAACATTTCACTTTACAGACATAAAACACAATATCATTTGCATACCGTTTATCACTGAGTATATTCCCACAATAAAAATTTTTAATAGCAAACTTCATATAAAAGAAAAATACACCAGGACAAAAAAAACACATAATTAACATTCTTTCAAAGATTAAACACTATCAGGAAATGTCTATAATTTTTCAATCAAACAAGTCCACCAGTACGTTAAGAACCAAAACAAACAACCTTTCTTTATGTCAGACCTTGAATTTAAACCAATCCATAAATTTTTCCGAATCACAATATCATCCATAAAATACATGTAACATTCAAACTCAGATATTATTTCTTTACACGTATATAATAATTCACCATACCAGATAACACTACCCTTAGGACTCTTAGGATACTGTGAAACAAATGCTACAAGTTCACCCACAAATGAAGTAGCATATCGAGTCAATAATTTATTACAATTACTAGACATATGTCAATCCACAATTCTTGATGAAGAATTATCAATAACAACCCTATAAGCAATGAAAAAAGAAACACCAACGTTTAAAATATCACATTATACGGAAGAACAACAAAAGTTTCTAACAATGTTTAATTTCGAACATTCCCAAATAACACAAAAAGATTTCGACAAACTGGCCAAACTGTTATTAAAATTTCCAACAGTTTATGCAACATCCAAATTCGATGTTGGAAAATTTAGTTCACCACTAATTTTACCTTTAAAACCTGACGCAGTTTTCAAAAAACAACGAGCAAGTAAAGTACCCATACAGTTACAAGATAAAGTAAACAGACTTTTTGACATTTCAGAACAATATGAAATTATATCACCAGTAAACAAAGAAAAACAACCAAAAGGTAACACCTTTATCAACCCAGTTATCATCTTAGCTAAAGGAGAATCACTAAAAAATAGTTCTCGACGTATAGATATCTCATTTCACTAATTGACGAAAATAAATGTAATATGCCCATTGAACCTATTCAAGTAATTCTAACCAAAATAAGTGGTAAATACTTCACAGCCGCAGATATGACTAGTGCATACAATCAAATGCCACTAGATGAACAGTCACGACGATTAACACAATTCGTTATTGGAAATCAACAATACGAATTCAATAGAATATTCTACGGAATTTTCATAGGACCAGCAGCTTTTTCAGCTTTCATGAGTAAAATTTTTATTACCACTTATACTCAAAAAACATGCAATCACATACTTAGATGATGTTTTCATGCAATCATAAACGAAAGACGAAATGCTTCTAATTTTAGAACAATATCAGCAAATACTCAAAAGCAGCCCCAGACAAATCACATTTTTTCCTAACACGCCTAAAAATTCTTGGCTACATTATCGAAAATAACACTATAACTCCATTGAAATCACAAATACACGCGATTCAGAAACTTCAACCACCCACAAATAAAAAAAAATCCAAGAATTCCTTGGAATGTTAAATTTCTCAAGTAAATATGTATTAAAAATGCAATCATACCTAAGACCTTTCTATAACATCCTCAGACAACAAAATAACTTCGAATGGACCACCGAACATCAAACAAGATTCGAAGAAATAAAAAAATTGTTAACAGAACAAACATCAAATACAATCCCTGATCCGAATCAACCATTTTATGTAATGTGCGATGCTTCAAACTTTGGCATCGGCGCAGCATTACTACAATCACACAGTGGAACAAACAAAATGAATCTTATATCAGCAAATTCTCGCTTATTTACACAAGCTGAACTACGACTCTCTACTCTCATGAGAGAATGCACGGCTATAATATACACACTTACCGAATATGAATTTCTAATACTTGGATCAAAACATCCAACAGTTTTATTTACAGATCATAAACCCATAATATTTCTCTTTACACAGAAATCAAATCCAAACCATAGAGTTTATAGATTTCAATTAATTTTAATGAAATTTCCAAACTTACATATAACTTGGTCAGCAGGAAAAAACTTTGTACTACCAGATACATTAAGTAGAAATACATCACCTGAACTGCTTACACGAAAAACTACAATTGAAATACCACAAAATATTAAATTCTATCTTGCAAAAAATGAAACATCACCAAGATTAGACTGCAAATACGCAGTAAAAACTGATATCGATCAGTCACAAATAAATAACTTACAACATTTTCCATTCTATTTAGATTGTCAAAATAACCACTATGAAGTAGATCTATTAGGAACACCCACATTCAAACCCATTCCTTATTCACAATGGATGAAAAATAATACTCAACAAAAAACAAGCAAACAACAACCACACAAAAAAAACACCTTTCCACTAATAGAAAAAAAAATTTAACTGATAAAATAAATTTATCAGGACCACCAATAAATGATTCGAAATACACAAAAAATCAAGTTTTTGATCTTCATGATCCACTTGACACCATTCCATTATCAAAAATAGAAGTTGAAAATATTTTTCTACCACCAACAGAAAAAATTACGTTAAAACTATGACAGAAATATCAAAACCTTGATCCCGTAATTCGCCAACTCAAATCATGGCAATAGTATAAAACAAAACCAACAAAAGCTGATACAACAATATAAGGAAATACAACACTCCTCCGATACTTTAGAAAGTATAATAATACAACTATTAATGAAATCACAGACCTCTTAGAATATCAGACACCCGATTTCAAAGTACCCTGTCTTCCCCTCAGCATGATGCTAATAGCATTTGACATATCTCATTCGCAACATATAAAAGGACACTCAGGATTAGAAAAGACAAATTCAAGTTTTACACAAAATTTTTATTTCCCAAATGCACCAATTTGGATTAAAGTATTTTGCAACGATTGCATAATATGTCAATTAAATAAACCTTATCCAAATCAAAAACAAATAGCAACAAAACAAGATTTCAAAGGACAAAGTCTATATTTTAATCATAGAATTTCATTCGACACAAAAGGACCAATTTCACCATCCTCCGAAGGAAATTCTTATATTATGGTAATTGTTGATGCATTAATACACTACGTAGCACTCAACCCAGTACCACATTGTAATGCTTACTACGCATACACAACACTTTACGAACATTGGATAGCTAAATTCGGACTACCAGAAATACTAGTCACAGATAACGCACAGAATTCATTAACAATGAAATCATCACATTATGCCACCTATATAATATCAAACATAAACCACGTACATCTCATGCACCTTGGACAAATGGATTAGTCGAAGGTATGAACCGTGCACTACAAGAGTATCTCAGATGCATCATCAATGGAAATGATACACGATATGCTGAATGGTCAACAGATGTAAAATTATTCCCTATAATTCACAAATCACAACAACTTTAGGAATGTCACCATACGAAATGGTTTTCAATCAAAAGCCACGAAAACCAATTATGTTCACAGCAAATGCTCATAAAAATGCTTAAGGTTATTGTCAACCAAACAAAGATTCAGTTTGTTATAACCTACCCTTACATACACATGATGAAGACCACTTTCATCATCCACAAATTTCGAAATTAGCTCACGGTACACATACCGAATGGATTTTAAAAAGAGATAAAAAACACAATAAAATCTACCAAAAAGTAACAAACAAATTGTTACAAAGGCAAAATACAAATAATCAAATTATTTCACGTTTCATGCCAGCCACAGACTTAAAAATTTGAACATTTGTTTTTATCTAATTTTACTACACGAAAAGGAATCTCCAAAAAATTACAACCACTTCGAAAAGGAACTTATCAAATAATTGATAAACCAACTGAAGTAACATACAAACTTACTGATTTAAATAAAAAGAAATCATTCAATACCATAGCAACTTACTACCTTATTACCCAAAAAAATACACACTCCGCGAATTAACTCAATTATATTCTTTCACAGGTTTACCCATCGTTCAAAATAACCCACAAATAGAGCAAAATCAAAACGTTAATACCACAAAAAATACAAAACAATTCCACATGAAAATTTAGACCCTCACAGGTCAAACACACCAGAACCAAAAATACCTCAAAAAGAAAGAAAAATAGAAAACTAACAGAAAAAAAATTATTAAAAAATCAACAACAAAAATCCGAACTTAGAGAAATATCACGTCTTAGAAGCCAAACACGAAAAAAATATAGAACATTCATCTCAAAATCTAAAAAATTAAAGAAAGTTGAATTTCAGAAACAACTTTAATTTAGATTACCGCAATCATTCTTTTTAATCACTTTAAACCTTAACATTTCTATAAAAACATGCTGAAAATAACCTCGATCAATTCTAGTTCAAACTCAGCTAAGATAAAATGTTTAAATTGTTACCTTTATATCTCTAACACAAACCTATTTAGCCGATAGAAATTAATCTCCAGGCATATCAATAACTATAACTTTACAACCTCCAGGTCAAAAACAAGCAATTTGCTAAAACTTGACAACTAAAATAAACACTACTTACATATTATAACCCTCCCTTATCAGATTATGCAAAAATCAACAATATTTTCCCAATTCAGACCTCAAAAACCCCCCAACCAAAAATGGCAAATTAGCCTAAAGACAAAACGACCCATGATCATTTGGCCTAAAGTACAAATATTTCAAAGATACCCCCATTTATTCACCAGATGAAAACAATACTATGAAGACCTGCCAAACACCAATAAAAATAGCCCTCAACAAATTTTCACGAAACTCAACCCACTTGTCAAAAAACCAATAAAAATTCGACCACACTTGCATTTCGCCTCAAAACTTTAAAAAATATTCGACAAACGAATCATTTCTTAAATGCTCCTTTTCATAACAGTTGACCACATAAAACAAAAATTTCTAAAACCCTTCATAAAATTTCTCAATCTATTTAAATTTTTGATATACTTTTTCATTGAAACTTTTGAATTTCTACTAATAATTTCTAATTTTTTAAATTTTCTATTCCCTATTTGAAATATATCTCCAACTCTCCCAAATCCTTGACCACATCTACAGGTACGAATACATATAATCTATCTATTTTCAGTCGAACAGATATTTTTCTTTTATTCATAATTTTCCTCACTTTTTTAATCTCCCTCATCATGACAATGTGCAAATCTATAAAAAAGGCAATAGTCACCTTTGCCTAGCAACTATTCTCTTGATACTTTTTATTGAAGAATATTATAATAAACACAAAATTTCCGGTAACAAGTAAAATTCAGATAACTTTCCAAAATTGCTAATCAACCACCACCAAACCAGCCCCCACCAACCACATCCCAAGAAAGTCCAATAACACCTACAACTACAAACAACCCCAAACATCAACACTTATTTCTTTTCAAGACAACGCATACACTTTTGAAGAGCGACATGCACGCCTATCAGAACCACTAGAACCAGTTCACCGACAAGCATCTTTAAGTGAACCAACATATGACTTATACCCCACCTTGCAACAAGACCTCAATCGAGTCAGACACGTTAGTCAAAATCAAAGTACATTTAAGATAAATAGACAAATTATACACCCGCGAAGAAATAGAAATTTTCAAACCCCCGGAGTTCATTTTGATATACCCCAATCACCAACACCAACTACCTTAGAAATTGAAGCAGTACACTACCAGAAACTCCCAAACTTCTTTCATAACATAGCATCTCAAATATACCCTCAGACTACCTAGGTTCAACCCCCACATCACAAAAAATTCGAGAAAACCCTTTTTTAATCCCCCAGATACCACAGAAAGACCACCATATTGGACAACACACTCATATACACAAGGTGAACCGAACATAGTAAAATTTATAACAACTGAAGTAATATATAAACACGATAGATACACCAAAAACACAATTGGATATATCACATTTTATAACCCATACTCCGGATTATCATACACATGTATATTTTAAAGATATTTACGTTTCAACCCATTCTTTTTCTAATTTTTTCCGAACAACATACAAATCAATCCCCTCGTACAGGACCTCAGGATTTGTTAGTAACACACTATGATTGTGAAGAAAACGAACAAAAAACACTACACAAATACGCTATAAATCAAGTCACACAATGCGAATCCGAAACACAAGGAATAGAAACTACAAATATAGTAGCCACACTATACTCAAAAGCCCGATCAACAACTTTAACAGGATACAAATTTACAGCAACATTTTCCTAAAAGAAAGTACATTGCTCACAGGTCTCAAACGGAAATAAAAACCGACTAGACCACGAATCTTTCTATCAAAGTAAAATAGAAATATTACTACATCTTAACCCTCAAGACTGTAAGAATGAACTTAGACGACTAAATTTAACACAAAACGACGGAATGAATAGAAAACTAGTAATATTTCAAGTTTTCCCAGACTTAGCACATCAAGCAGAACTTGAAAAACACCAAGGTCACATTAGACTAGACAGAAATTTTCCCTTTCATGGAACATCCGGAAGATTGACATACCATCTAAATGATAAACACTGGATACCACATATAGGTATCAATGATCCCTCAAATTGCAAAGCAGATACAAAAAAAAGATAACAAGAAATAATGTTTTTGATTGGAATATACAACTTGAAAAAGTACAACTAACACGAGATTTAAAAGACGACACAATTCTTTTCCAAGGCATTCGACTTCCTTGCAAAAATGACCAAGGATATTGCGATCCTACAACACGCACACAAGCAACCATTGTATGGTTTCGTGAAGAAACATGCACAGTTTTTCAAGTCGCAAAAATACACGCTAGAATGATTAAATTTCACCAAAAACATTTTATTGAATCAACCCCATTTGAAGAAGTCAATCCTGATCAAATCAGACACAGTAACGCCAAAGTTAGAAACCTCCACAATATAGAGAATAAACCAACACGATTTCAAACATACCCGGAAACAGAACTAGCATGTAAATATAAAAAAACCAACTTACAAAACACATTACTCAAAAATCCTTGTTGAATACGAACACGGTTTCGACATGAATACAGGACATCTAATTGTAGACCCCATGGCCACATCTCATTCACTTACCGACGGAAACCCTTATGTTTCAGTAAAATTTCAGAAAAATAAAGGAAGAATAGGTGGAAAATTAAAACCACAAGACGCCGATAGTACACGATTACAAGAACTATCACTCATGAACCGCACATAATTTGACGCAAATTACTATGATATACATTTAGACATGAAACTAGATTACACAATAAGCAGAATTTTTCAAGAAATGTCACTCTCAGAATTAGAAACACTACACCAATTATGTGAACTTGAAAGAACACAAAATCTACAGTCACTAGCACTAGCAGTTCTCAACATACCATATGCAGGATATTTGTTATCCGGAAATAGATCAATTTTTATTGATTATGAAGGAAATATTTTATGGTATTACACTTGTACCAAAAAAGTATCACCCTTATACGTTTTTGAAGATAAAAAATGCTACAAAAGAATCCCCATATTCTACAAAAATAAAGTATATTTTGTTGATACACTCTTAAGACAAACATATTTTTGCAACACAGCAGTACCATGTGGATCAGAAAATAGCCACAACGTTGTAAAATTAAATCCCGATGAAGATAAATACTATCTACAAACACCATACCCGACATTAATGCCACCATTAAAAAAGTTTTCACCTGAAAGCATTCGAGCTATAGCCCGTAATCCAAATAACGATTTACAATCGATAGGTATTTATTCTAAATTCGATATACAACATCACATTAGAACACAACAATTTCAAGAATTACTCACACAAATGGTCACTATACAACGACAATCAATAGACCAAAATTTAAGAAAACTTGCAGAAACAGCAGGATTTTCAGATATTTACGTACAAGACAACAGTGGATATTTTAAAGACATCAAAGATTACATATATTTAATCGGTGAAAAATATCGACCACAAGATATATCACCAATCAATATTTTTAGCTTTGTAAACCTCAAAAGCGAAGTTTTAGCCTTTCTAGGATGGCCATAATACGTCTTAGAAAGATTGACTATCTTATACGCAATGTTTTTTCTCAATATTAAAAGGAATCTATAACACATGCGCAATACATACACAAGTAAACCGACAAGCCAGCGTAGCACGCATATTATTTGCAGGATTTTTCGGAATATTTTCGACATCAATAAACAAAATCCCCCTAGATGCACAAATTAAAGAATACAATACAAAACTTTCAACAAATCCCAACACATACGATGATTCAAACCCCATTTGCCAAATAATCATCCATTATCTTTAGTCTCACGAAATTTTCGAAACTTAGCAATCACAAACCCCCAAAACGTAAGACCCAGCCACATACAAAGCCCCATCCAACATATAGTGACACGACACCCGCCAATTGACGACACATACGAACAAATCATTGAACAGCCCCATACCACCACTTTTCAGTCTCAAAATAATCATTTTTTTAGCCAACGATGAGCAGACAAATTGGATCACTCCACCGATTAAACTCCCACCCAGCCAACCTCCAAAATCCACTCCCTATTATCCCACTTTTTGCTTTTCCGCCAATTGATTCGCCACAAGCTAACACATCATCAGGCATTAATTCTGACACTAACTCAGATATGACAATTTATACAACAATTTCACAATTCAATAATTCTGATATTGAAACCCCCGACAAATTCGCCGATTCAGAGCCATCCCCTTCTACACATACCCCGACCAGCTCAACAACCTTCTCAAAACCCCCTTTCCAACCTATACAATCCCATAGCCAACATGCATACCCCTACACTCCTTCTCAAGTAACCCCAACCTACTCCTCATTCAATAATGACCGCTCCACCAACATCTCCCCAGATAAAGTCCAAATTTCCGAAAAACTAGATAATTTTATAACACTCCAACAACAGAATCATTCAATAGTACTAACCGTGCTTATAGAATTTTTAAACGTAAATTCCCAAATCACCCATTCCCATCCAAACCCGGAACCGCCCGAGAATTTATCCAGACCACACCCATACGACGAATTTTCTCCAAATAACCCTACCTTTATTTCCCCAATATACCCTAAATCAATCCGACCCTTACCCTGAACCACGTCACTTTGTAGATGAACGTGTATTAATACCCACACTTCATTGGACAGCTTATTATAATTTCACTAACCCCCTTACGCTACCACTCTATAACACCACTACCGATATTGAAAGAAATAAAGACGAATTATTCAGATTAACCACAGCACTTACCCCCCGACAATTTACATACGTAGGATATACAAAATTACTTAAAACATTCACTGCACCCGCGCTAACGACTACTCAATTGAATATTACGATCATAACATCGTCCGATCAAATCAAGATGAATTTCTTGACGACGATAAATTCACTAATCCACAAATCACAGAAAAGTTTTTTATTAAATCATCATACATATTCACACTTAAAATCCTTGATAAAAAGCATGATCACATTATTTCAGAAACACTCTCAAACATCCAAGCATATGAATCATTTCACGAAAAATTTCAAATTTTTTCATAAACTTTTCACTTCCTGACACCAAAAGAACGCGATTTGCACAGCTCACACGATATCATGTTGAGAACTAAGCAAACACATCGCTTATACTTACTATCGCTTTATCCAAAATCATTTTCATTTACACATACCATCACGACAACCTCACCACAGATTTCAATTCAATAATTCCAAATACAGCTCACCGTTTTTCCTAAACTTCACGTATTGCATTAAAAATACTAATTTTCAAGGCATCCTCAGAAATTATGATCCCATCACTCAAATGTATATATTTTGTCCCCTCACGAAGACCTTCAACGACAAAAAATCCCGACCCCTGATCATTCCGCATGAATATATTCAACCTATAGAAGTACCCATTTTAGAATTCATCCACAATACTAAATATAATCATAAAATTTATGATCTAATCCAGAACACACCTCATGAATTTACAGTAGACACCGAAGAACTAAAAACCATCGAAGCACTGCAATTGCTTTGGCCACTGTTGCAAACCAAAATTATAATACGCATACTAGCAAAACTACTAACTACCTCAGACGCCATTCACGACATTTTTCCACACGGCTTTTTCCCCGACGACTAAAGGTAACCATGAATTTAATAAATTCTAAACTAACTATACAAAATTGAAACCAACCATTTTATTCAGTAATTTGCATTTGCTTTAAACTTCACACCATGATCACCTTCAAAACAAGAAAAGACAAATAAAAATATAAACTCTATTTTCCATTTAAAGCGTTATTAAACCAATAGCACTAAATGATGCAGTAAAAGTCAATTCAAAGTATTAAATTAATTTATAAACTCTTTCCCCAAATGTAGTAAAATTAAATACGATGAAAATCAATTTATACTTTTCAATCCCAAAAGCAGTAAAGTTTAGTCTAAAAGCAGTAAATTCATACAAATGAAATGCAGTACTAACCTTTCATATAACTTCTGTTCAAACGCACAGAAATTCTATCCACAATCGCACAGCTCGCCCACGAAGAATTGTTTAAAAAAATGATTTCAAGTTTTAAGTTTGCACTAACAACAACTCAAACAAGCAATAACAAGTTTCCACTTTTCCTTTAACCCGGTTGGAACGGAATTATATAATAACCAAGCTAACCAACGCAGCTTACTAAACACCATAAACCATAAACTAACAGCATGAATAAAAAAAGAAAACCCACAGTACCCAAACCGGATTAAACCAGCTTAAAACTGGATAATTTATTCTTTTGAAGACTATTACCAAGTCTAAAAAAGAAACAATAAAACACCAATTGACGTCACATACGAACAAATCAGTGAACAGCCCCATAGCACCACTTTTCAGTCTCAAAATAATCATTTTTTTAGCCAACGATGAGCAGACAAATTGGATCACTCCACCGATGAAACTCCCACCCAGCCAAACTCCAAAATCCACTCCCTATTATCCCACTTTTTGCTTTTCCGCCACTTGATTCGCCACAAGCTAACACATCATCAGGCATGAATTCTGACACTAACTCGGATATGACAATTTATACAACAATTTCACAATTCAATAATTCTGATATTGAAACCCCCGACGAATTCGCCGATTCACAGCCATCCCCTTCTACACATACCCCGACCAGCTCAACAACCTTCTCAAAACCCCCTTTCCAACCTATACAATCCCATAGCCAACATGCATACCCCTACACTCCTTCTCAAGTAACCCCAACCTACTCCTCATTCAATAATGATCGCTCCACCAACATCTCCCCAGATAAAGTCCAAATTTCCGAAAAACTAGATAATTTTATAACACTCCAACAACAGAATCATTCAATAGTACTAACCGTGCTTATAGAATTTTTAAACGTAAATTCCCAAATCACCCATTCCCATCCAAACCCGGAACCGCCCGAAAATTTATCCAAACCAAACCCATACGACGAATTTTCTCCAAATAACCCTACCTTTATTTCCCCAATATACCCTAAATCAATCCGACCCTTACCCTGAACCACGTCACTTTGTAGATGAACGTGTATTAATACCCACACTTCATTGGACAGCTTATTATAATTTCACTAACCCCCTTACGCTACCACTCTATAACACCACTACCGATATTGAAAGAAATAAAGACGAATTATTCAGATTAACCACAGCACTTACCCCCCGACAATTTACATACGTAGGATATACAAAATTACTTAAAACATTCACTGCACCCGCGCTAACGACTACTCAATTGAATATTACGATCATAACATCATCCGATCAAATCAAGACCAATTTCTTGACGACGATAAATTCACTAATCCACAAATCACAGAAAAGTTTTTTATTAAATCATCATACATATTCACACTTAACATCCTTGATAAAAAGCATGATCACATTATTTCAGAAACACTCTCAAACATCCAAGCATATGAATCATTTCACGAAAAATTTCAAACATCTTCACTAACTTTTCACTTCCTGACATTAAAAGAACGCGATTTGCACTGCTCACACGATATCATGTTGAGAACTGAGCAAACACATACTTATACTTACTATCGCTTTATCCAAAATCATTTTCATTTACACACACCATCACGACAACCTCACCACAGATTTCAATTCAATAATTCCAAATACAGCTCACCGTTTTTCCTAAACTTCACGTATTGCATTAAAAATACTAATTTTCAAGGCATCCTCAGAAATTATGATCCCATCACTCAAATGTATATATTTTGTCCCCTCACGAAGACCTTCAACGACGAAGAATCCCGACCCCTGATCATTCCGCATGAATATATTCAACCAAATGAAGTACCCATTTTAGAATTCATCCACAATACTAAATATAATCATAAAATTTATGATCTAATCCAGAACACACCTCATGAATTTACAGTAGACACCGAAGAACTAAAAACCATCGAAGCACTGCAATTGCTTTGGCCACTGTTGCAAACCAAAATTATAATACGCATACTAGCAAAACTACTAACTACCTCAGACGCCATTCACGACATTTTTCCACACGGCTTTTTCCCCGACGACTAAAGGTAACCATGAATTTAATAAATTCTAAACTAACTATACAAAATTGAAACCAACCATTTTATTCAGTAATTTGCATTTGCTTTAAACTTCACACCATGATCACCTTCAAAACAAGAAAAGACAAATAAAAATATAAACTCTATTTTCCATTTAAAGCGTTATTAAACCAATAGCACTAAATGATGCAGTAAAAGTCAATTCAAAGTATTAAATTAATTTATAAACTCTTTCCCCAAATGTAGTAAAATTAAATACGATGAAAATCAATTTATACTTTTCAATCCCAAAAGCAGTAAAGTTTAGTCTAAAAGCAGTAAATTCATACAAATGAAATGCAGTACTAACCTTTCATATAACTTCTGTTCAAACGCACAGAAGTTCTATCCACAATCGCACAGCTCGCCCACGAAGAATTGTTTAAAAAAATGATTTCAAGTTTTAAGTTTGCACTAACAACAACTCAAACAAGCAATAACAAGTTTCCACTTTTCCTTTAACCCGGTTGGAACGGAATTATATAATAACCAAGCTAACCAACGCAGCTTACTAAACACCATAAACCATAAACTAACAGCATGAATAAAAAAAGAAAACCCACAGTACCCAAACCGGATTAAACCAGCTTAAAACTGGATAATTTATTCTTTTGAAGACTATTACCAAGTCTAAAAAAGAAACAATAAAACACCAATTGACGTCACATACGAACAAATCAGTGAACAGCCCCATACCACCACTTTTCAGTCTCAAAATAATCATTTTTTTAGCCAACGATGAGCAGACAAATTGGATCACTCCACCGATGAAACTCCCACCCAGCCAAACTCCAAAATCCACTCCCTATTATCCCACTTTTTGCTTTTCCGCCACTTGATTCGCCACAAGCTAACACATCATCAGGCATGAATTCTGACACTAACTCGGATATGACAATTTATACAACAATTTCACAATTCAATAATTCTGATATTGAAACCCCCGACGAATTCGCCGATTCAGAGCCATCCCCTTCTACACATACCCCGACCAGCTCAACAACCGTCTCAAAACCCCTTTTCCAACCTATACAATCCCATAGCCAACATGCATACCCCTACACTCTTTCTCAAGTAACCCCAACCTACTCCCCATTCAATAATGACCGCTCCACCAACAACTCCCCAGATAAAGTCGAAATTTCCGAAGAACTAGATAATTTTATAACACTCCAACAACAATTGCTATCTCCCCACACCCTAACTATTAACCAATTATCATCAACAAAAACATCAAATCCTCCAACACCTACACCAATTTCAGATTATACTCCATCATTAGCTCATTCATCCACTTCAACAGAATCATTCAATAGTACTAACCGTGCTTATAGACTTTTTAAACGTAAATTATCAAATCACCCATTTCCATCCAAACCCGGAACCGCCCGAGAATTTATCCAGACCACACCCATACGACGAATTTTCTCCAAATAACCCTACCTTTATTTCCCCAATATACCCTAAATCAATCCGACCCTTACCCTGAACCACGTCACTTTGTAGATGAACGTGTATTAATACCCACACTTCATTGGACAGCTTATTATAATTTCACTAACCCCCTTACGCTACCACTCTATAACACCACTACCGATATTGAAAGAAATAAAGACGAATTATTCAGATTAACCACAGCACTTACCCCCCGACAATTTACATACGTAGGATATACAAAATTACTTAAAACATTCACTGCACCCGCGCTAACGACTACTCAATTGAATATTACGATCATAACATCATCCGATCAAATCAAGACCAATTTCTTGACGACGATAAATTCACTAATCCACAAATCACAGAAAAGTTTTTTATTAAATCATCATACATATTCACACTTAAAATCCTTGATAAAAAGCATGATCACATTATTTCAGAAACACTCTCAAACATCCAAGCATATGAATCATTTCACGAAAAATTTCAAATTTTTTCATAAACTTTTCACTTCCTGACACCAAAAGAACGCGATTTGCACAGCTCACACGATATCATGTTGAGAACTAAGCAAACACATCGCTTATACTTACTATCGCTTTATCCAAAATCATTTTCATTTACACATACCATCACGACAACCTCACCACAGATTTCAATTCAATAATTCCAAATACAGCTCACCGTTTTTCCTAAACTTCACGTATTGCATTAAAAATACTAATTTTCAAGGCATCCTCAGAAATTATGATCCCATCACTCAAATGTATATATTTTGTCCCCTCACGAAGACCTTCAACGACAAAAAATCCCGACCCCTGATCATTCCGCATGAATATATTCAACCTATAGAAGTACCCATTTTAGAATTCATCCACAATACTAAATATAATCATAAAATTTATAATCTAATCCAGAACACCTCATGAATTTACAGTAGGCACCGAAGAACTAAAAACCATCGAAGCACTGCAATTGCTTTGGCCACTGTTGCAAACCAAAAACATAATACGCATACTAGCAAAACTACTAACTACCTCAGACGCCATTCACGACATTTTTCCACACGGCTTTTTCCCCGACGACTAAAGGTAACCATGAATTTAATAAATTCTAAACTAACTAATTCAAAATTGAAACCAACCATTTTATTCAGTAATTTGCATTTGCTTTAGTCTTCACACCATGATCACCTTCAAAACAAGAAAAGACAAATAAAAATATAAACTCTATTTTCCATTTAAAGCTTTATTAAACCAATAGCACTAAATGATGCAAAAAAAGTCAATTCAAAATATTAAATTAATTTATAAACTCTTTCCCCAAATGTAGTAAAATTAAATACGATGAAAATCAATTTAAACTTTTCAATCCCAAAAGCAGTAAAATTTAGTCTAAAAGCAGTAAATTCATACAAATGAAATGCAGTACTAACTTTTTGTATAACTTCTGTTCAAACGCACAGAAATTCTATCCACAATCGCACAGCTCGCGCACGAAGAATTGTTTAAAATAATGATTTCAAGTTTTAAAATTGCACTAACAACAACTCAAACAAGCAATAAAAAGTTTCCACTTTTCCTTTAACCCGGTTGGAATGGAATTATATAATAACCAAGCTAACCAACGCAGCTTACTAAACACCATAAACCATAAACTAACAGCGTGAATAAAAAAAGAAAACCCACAGTACCCAAACCGGATTAAACCAGCTTAAAACTGGATAATTTATTCTTTTGAAGACTATTACCAAGTCTGAAAAAGAAACAATAAAACACCAAAAAGTCGCAAGACAAACCCAAACCAAAAACAATTTGATTTTTGAGAAAAGGACAAAACCAACGAAACAAAAGGAAAACAAATAAATAATATAACAAAAAGGTTAACACAAAACAGGACCCTTAAAAAACCAGCACGAAATCATACTCCCCTTCCTGGCCTAACCCATCAGAGAGGACGTCCTGAGCATGCTCTATAGCCGGCCTAACCCACCGTGCTACATCCGCGCTTTGTGACCCCATCACAATTTTTGCCAAGAGGTACTCAAGTGTGAGTAACTCTTAAAAATAACTGAACTAAAACTAAAACGCTTTTGCGAAAACAATTAATCAAAATCATTACTAAAAAACAGGACTAACAAAATTTTATAGAATGTAAATTATAATATGCAGTACATAGATCACGAACAACCACAAGAACGAGCATCCAAAAACTAGACGACCCCATTACACTCAACCTACAGAATGGCTAAATACAACTGACATGCCGCTCACAATCACGACTCATAAAGGATTTAGAGTACGACTTGACTTCGCAGAAAAGGACTTCATTGAATCAGACCATTGACCACCTCGATGTTCAAGTATACGTACAGATCCGAGTTACAAGGCATCCCCTCCAAACACGATCTCCACGCCATTCCCAAACCAGATCGAAACACAGTTCTCCACAACCAATCAAGAACATACGATCATAACAAACCATCTTGAAATCAGATTGATTTCCTTGACAGTCAAAGTCTTTGTCAAACGATAACTAATAACTTCCTATCGATGACTCCAGCTTCCTGGAACTTTCTTCTCCAAGAACAAAACAGGAAAAGATGCTCGTCAAACAACAACGACAAACCTCCATCCTTCATTACAGATAGAAGACCTAAAGATTCAAAACTCTGTAAACCCCGGATGGGTGGAACCAGATATAAACTATATTTGTTCTTTGGTTATAAATTGGATATTTTATCTCTATAAAATATTTAACCTTAACCAATCACGATCCATCTAACTAACAAACCACTTATTTGTAAGTGCTGAAATTACTTGTAATTTCAGCACCAGAGAGATTTGAATTTAACTTAGAAATTAGTTACCTCTCCCAGAGAACTTTAGCAATCGCAATAAGCCAGTATACTCTAGATCTATTGAGCCTAGCAGAGACTAGTTAAACACCCTGAGACTAGTAGATATAAGAGTAAGATTAGGATCGATGTTAGACTAAGAAGTTGCACGAATCTATCCGGCCGAAAATAAGATAGCGTGACGAGCAGACGGTGTACCCTGTCCGAAATTACTCTATGAGTTAAACCTAGAACCTAACTCATATACACGGCGTAGTTTTTTTTATGAGACTCAAGCTGAGACTGAAAAAAATTCAAGACTTCTAAGAAGCCAGCGAGCCTCAGTTTTGAGACTAACCCAAAAACTCAACAATTGTTGCTGGGTAAAATTTTATTTCAACTAAACCTCAATATTCTTGCAAAACTACATTATAATGCACCAGTTTTCCCTCGTGCCAAACATTATCATAGAAGCGCGAACTTTTTCCCGCATTTTTCATCAATGGGCAAGGTTCTCAGAGTCGAATATTTAGTTCCTTCTACTTCTAGTTTTAAATATTGGCAGTCATGGAACGCAACGAAAAAAAATCACAATTTTTAAAGAAAATTTGAGCCTCAGTTCTTTCAGAAAATTTGAGTCCTTTCATTTAGGAAACTTTGAGCTTTGCTTTCTTAATAAAAAACTACGTGTATGCTTGCATTAAATTTTAAACTCTAGGCATCTCTACAACATGTGGCTCTAATATTCTGCTAATTTTATTTGTTTTTTTTGGAAAAGAGTCGCATCGCAGGAAACTAGCTGCATGTTGTCCATTAAATCTTCAAATCTCACTTTTTTTCGGAAAAGAGGTGGAAACCGACACAGCTTGATTTCTTAATTGAGCCTGTTTCAATGAAGGATTTTCACAGCTTTAAAAAAGAAACTGAAAAAAAATAGAGATACCAGTTTGAGGTTACCTTTTCGATACAACTGTTAACTGATTTCTCTATATTGGCCGTTACAGGTTAGTTTTCATTCTAAATGTCTTTAAATTATGATCAAAATTTTACAGGTTTTCAGTGGTCTAAAAAATTTTATATTTGTCTTATAACTTTTGATAAACAAAAACAAATAAGGGGGTATTTGGGTTTCCTAATAATAAATAATTCTTTCACTAATCAGGTACATTACAGAAATTATTTATTAAAAATGCACAAAAAAGCGATTCGAATGGTCACCGTAATGCTACAAGCCTGTTTGCAGGTGCCATTTGAGAGCAATTTGGAGAATCAGAATCCATATTTTTGTTTTTATCCGATTGAAACCAAACCTAAAGTTTTGCATAAACCGTTTTTGTTGATGTAGATCTAACCATAAAGAATAAAGATTTTTATTTATGATTTTTTAATGTGAAGAAACCAACTAGTTACTCGTTTCAGAAAAGTTAAAACGTCTCTTCCTCGGTTCAGAAAATGCGTTTTATTTGTTTCAGGCTTCTCTATTCTCTCTTTCATTGCTATGGGCTGGGTTCGGGCGAGAGATGCAATCAAACTAGCCCCCCTTGCCTCTGGGTTGTACAGGTTGGGAATGTACAGAAAATGGGGTCAGATTGAGGTCATCTACATTGGGGTCACATCCACTGGGGGATCAATTAGAGAGACACTCACTAAAGTTAGTTGAAATAATTCAACAAGAAATAATTCTTGAAAATTTTGATTTAAAGAATTTTCACCTAATGAAAACCATAGACCATAAATTGTAATTGGCTCATATATAACAAGTACGGGACCTGCCTGTTAGCATGTGCGTAGATTAGCATGCTGCAAATTTTTTCCATCATGTACACATGTAACTGTTGAAGTGCAATAGGCCGTGTAGCAAAAAAAATCGACGAACCAATAAACTTTTTTTATCCGCGCCGACCTGCAATGGCTCGAAGCAAACACTGATCCCCGCGTAAATAGTGGCAAGGCCCATACGAACCTTTCATGGCTTGTATCGAACAATTTGCACCGCAAGGGAGCTGACTTAATTGAATACTAATACAAATTTCCGTTTATTGCAAAATCGAAGAAATGCACTAACACTTTTCGGTACTTGCGCCAATGTTGCATTTGAAACTAACCAAATACCACGTGTGAAATCACGGAATTAAAATAAATTGAAGAGTAACAAAAAGCCCTGAATGTTCCGACTGTCCCTTAAATCATATCGAATCATTTTCTGCAAAAAAAAAGATAACCTAGATGAAAACCTATAAATTTTGGACAATATAAAAGTGTGAAATGTTGAGTCGTACGAAATTAATACGACTAATTAGCTAGCCTCAATTCAATTTGGAACGATTTTGTTGTGCGGAATAATTCGCCACGCAAGAATAATTCGCGTTACGCTCTCAGCAATATGAATAAATTCTTCAAGGAGCGCATAATTTAGTCCAGAACAAAGCCAATTTGGCATTTTTGAAACCCCCATAACTTTACAAAAATAATCGTAGGTGAAATATCTTTTTCAATTTCAGGAAGTCAATATCAGGAAGTCGATATCTTTAATGGGTTATAAAAAAATTTGTTGAAACTTTTATGTCGATCAACGAAAATTGACTGAATGAAGAAAAAAACCACACCGAGCTTAGATGTTCCGTTTCCTTCGAAAGTCGGAACAATTAGTCCGAAATACTACGCCCAAACAGCACAAGCAATGAAATTATATATCTTTACCGTTTCATCCAGGGGCGGATCTAGGATTTTTTTAGGGGGGGGGGTGCGGATTTTTAAAAATATTGTCGACTTTTTTTCTTAGAAAAATTGGCCAAAATTTCGAGAAAACAGGCCAAAAAAACGCTTTTTAAGCACTTTTCTGGAAACTTTACACAAAAAAAAATGCGCGCTCCCCCCTCAAAGTTATTTATATTGGCGCCATAAAACCTTTAGAAAAATTTTAAGGTCCGTAACCAAAAAGGATATCTCAAAGCAGTACAAATGGGGGGAATCAACTGATGAAAAGTACAATAGAATTGCATTCTTAGCAAATATTATTTTATATCGACCAAGAGGCATGCCTTAAATCAATTTGGAACAATTTCAACGACGGGCTAGATCTCCACTTACGCGTTAATAGAACGAAAAATATTGCGAGTTAATTATCCCAAATAGAAAAAAATTAGCAATCTTGAAAGCCCCATAGCCGTACACAAAATAATTAAAGGTGAAATATTTTTTATCAAGTTTGAGCTATCCCAAATAGACCAAATTGGCATTCTTGAAACCCCCATAGCTTTACGCAAAATAATTACAGATGAAATATTTTTTCAAGTTTGAGCTCAAGACCACAAAAGTTTTTTGATTATGAAAAAAAATATCCGTCAAAAGTTCTCCGTTAAAATGTCGAGTTTTGTCTGAAGAAAAAAACACCCCGAGCTCAAATATTGCGTCTTTTTTTTCGAGAGTCGCAACAAAACTTGTAGAGTCGGGAACAGGACCAGCTTCGAAATTTGATAAGGAATCATTCTTAGAACTGTTATACCCTTCACTTTGAATGTGTTTAAGAATCCTTTATCTCATTCGAGATCCATGACTTGTTGTCAAGATTCGATTATGAAAAATCAGAATAGAATTTTAAATCAGTTCGTCGAAAAGTGACCGTTAGAAATTATTTTGAGATTTACTTGTTCTTCTGTTAAGAAGTAAAAGTCAGTTGAATTGATGTAAGATGTCGTAAGACACTCTTAAAATGATTTTATAATGGTGAGTTAGTTGAACCGAAGAAAGATTTTGATGGTTCGTTTTTGGTTAACCAAAAATCTCCAATTAAAATTTGAGTGAAAGTCGACACCAGTGTTGGTTAGACCCGCTTAAAGCTATGACTGAATTTGAATTAAAGAATCTAGGAAAGAGTTAAAGGCATCCAAGGAAGGCCTTGATGAACTGATTTGGCGGATCGTCACGCATAACAAGGCTGAACGTATCAAGGCAAAATCCTGAATGTTCCGACTGCCCATTAACCTCTATGAAACTTAACTTTTCTTTTACAAAATTAATAAAGCTTTATCTTCTGTAATCAATAACTTCTATGATGAAACATATTTTTTGTTCTACAAAATTGATAAAATTTTCGGGTCTTTTCTCTAATGCAGCCAAAAATTACCAAAGCATTGAAGCTATTAAGTCGCTTCCTGTTCGAAAATAAGCGTCAGATTTTTTTTCGCTTTTGTTAATTTCAACCAATAAAATTCAAAAATCAAGATAAAATTTTGATGTAGCAAATAATTGAATTTTGGGCTGTATAACAGAAAAAAAACAAGCTTTAAGAAGAAAAAGGTAAAACGTTGAAGCTTTTTTTTTGAAAAATTAAAATGATGTATTAGGAATCGAATGATGCAGACCTAAAATTGATGCATCAAACGTCTAGTTACGTTTTAGTACGGTCACGTGGGTTACCTCAGTTAAAATTAAAAAATTTAAATTAACGCCGTCGCGCATTTGTCCCAAAATTTCCAAATTGTTAGTTTGTAAAATGTTTTAACTTTACTCAAAACTATTACAAACAAAATAATCTTTTGAGCCTGTGTTCAAAACCTCAAAACCTTCCAGATTAGATAATAAGTTGAAACAACATTGTTAAAAATGAAAAAAAAGAAGAATGATGCTGCTCGATGTGTTTTTTCTTCCGAAATTTTTTGGTTATTTAGCTAGCCACTTTTGAACGTGATATTGATATCATCTAAAAAGTACTGACGTGCTTAGTTCAAACTAAACAAGGACAGCCGGTTACTGTGCAAGTAGCACAGAATGTTCCGACCATAGTCGTAAAAAACAACAACATTTTTTTCAAATTAGTCTCATTTTTTTTTCGGCGTAGTGTGATAAAAGGAGCTGAATAAAAACTAGAGGTTAGACACATTCAACAGTCATGGTGAAATAAGCATAATCAAAATCAATTACTAAAAAATTTTTTACAGAAATGAAAAAAAGAAAAGGTTTTTTTATTGTTTTGCCGTATTTTGAACTTCGAAAAAAATGATTAAAAAAAGGCGCTAAAATACTCAAAAACTAACGCTTTTCACGCAAATTTGAGTTTTTACAATTTAATTCAAGCTATTGTACGCTTTTAAAACACTTAAAAGTTTAAAATAAGCCTTTATTATAAGCTTACTCGCTAATTTTATATGGTCGAAATCATACAAAACTAAAACTTTCAAACCGATTTTTCTCGAAACTGTAGTGTTTGGTTGAAAATTTTTATTGTCGCTTCTTACTGTTTGGGCTTCAATATGATAATTCATATAGCTCTCGCCGATGATTATTTGCACTAGCAAAACAAACAAAAAAGAAAATATTGAATGCAAAGTCTTTAATACAAATATTAAATACACCCAAATACAAAGTTCGACTCCCCAATTATTCGGAACAATTAAAATTTTCAAATATCTGATCTGTGACGATGTTTCGGCGAAATCTTTCAGTTTTGGGTAGTAAAATTTGAGTGAATTTTTATCCACGGTCAGAAATCGTTCCAAATGCGATTTGAGGAAAATTGTTATAAAATTGTAATATGTAGTGTAGTATTGCAAATTCTACACTAACTTCAGTGTTGAACTAATTTTCTAAATTTTAAATTACAATTTTCCTTTAAAAAATTATTTTGGAAAAATATAACACTCCAGATCTGACAAAAATAAGATTCTAATGTTTTCCTTCAACTGAAAATTTTATAGCTGAACCTCAATTTCTTAAACCTATTTTGGTATTTAAGACAGTTGTTCATCCATTTATAACTCATTTCTACTTATTTAATCAACCCTTTCAATTTGTCTGTTTATATAGTTATATTTCAAGTATAGAAACAAATCTACTATGATCTATAATTTCATCTAGTGGGAGACTTATGTTTTATTTTACTTACTAAGAGAAACAAAAGGATCCACCAACGACCCATTGTCTTTTTAGTAAGTAGCCAAAAAATAACTTTTTGTTTTCATTTACTTGGAAGTTTTACTATTTTTTGATTTTTTATAAAAAGATGAATTATTGCGTATTTTTTAAAGTGCCGTCGGATCAGGGTATCGCTCTGATACGAGCAGTTTTGGTTTAGTTGTATTATTTGGGAGCCAAAGTATCTGAAGTAGCTAATTTACTTTTCCTTGCTTATATAGGGTGCACCAGTGGCAGATTGAGGGAGGCCGGGGGTACAAAAGGTCACCCCTTTTTACTATTTTGAGATATCCATTTTTAGCTGACGGACCCTAAAATTTTTCTGAAAGGCGCCTTCGGTGCCCATAAATACTAATTTTTAGGGGAACTCGCGCCGAAAAAACGCAATTTTTTGGTCAAAAGTATCTAAAATGTGCTTAAAAACGCTATTTTTGGTCTGTTTTTTCAAAATTTTGCTTGCGGCGCAGAAATTTGGGCCAAAACATGGTCTTTTTAGTACTTTAGGAGAGCTCGGAAAATTATTTTTGTCGACCTAAAAAAAGGTTTACAAAATTGAAAATCCGCCAGCTCGAGAAAAGTCTAGATCCGCCCCTGGGGTGCACCTATAAGATGATCATATCTTTTTCAGGCTTGCTTAAAATTTTTAAATATTTTGCCTCAAACAATCAAGCGTAAAATAGCTCGCAGAACAAGCGTCGGCCTCGCATGACTGATTTTGCGATAGAGTTGTGCTCGCGCTGTACCTACAACTTCATTCTTTTTGTTGCCTTTTAGTTCATCCACGGCTGTTCTTCTGTTTAGTTGTTCCTCGGACTGGAGGGCGATCCGAACTTGATGCTGTACGTCTCCCCACTTTGGACCAAAGGAAATCTGTTCGTTGACTGGACTGTGCGTCTGTACCCCAAGACAGACATCAATGACGTCATAAGATTGCAAGTGAAGTCCACCCGTAGAGTGCCCTTGTTCAACCAGAGGTCATCGGAGAAGGATCCTGTGCTTCCGTATGTTGCAAGAGAGTGCAACATGCACAACCCGCAACTATTCCACTGAATTTTTCAAGAACTGCACAAAAACCAGCACAAAAACCGAAAAACTAACTATAAAACGTCAATTTTGTTCCATAAGAGCAATTTGCCGACAATTTTATCTGTTACGACATGCTATTATTTTGAATTTAAATTTTTTGCCAAAGAAAATATACCTGGCCTAAAAATGCAGCAGAATTGTTTAGAAATGTTTGTCACAAAATTAGCTGTAAAGTTGGAATCATTGTGAACTACTAATTCAAAATTGTAAATTGAGCTAAGAAATATAGATTAGAAGACCAAAAGTTTTGCCAAAATTTTCAGTGTGGTAGAAGACCTGCTAGTCTAATAGTTACTTTTGTTAATCAATTTGGAGCCGATATTGGCAAAGTAGTCGTGACTTGTGCAAAAGAAAATTTTGTTTTTGATTACATCTTTGAATACCTTGCAGGTTTTGGTTTGTGTAGGCCCTCCAAAGCATGCAAACTGAAAGCTTTTGCAATTTATGATGATAATTGCTGCATCATAGTCACGTTTTTTTCGGCGTGGTGTGATAAAAATAGCTATTCGACGTCTTCGACAGTCATGGTGAAATAAGCAAATACTACAGTCTACTTTTTTTTGCTTTACAGACATTTATATAGCAAAAGGGATGAAATTGGGTTTCTTCATTTAGTAAAAAAAATTGTTCATACTAAATAAAGTCACTACAAGTTACAGTCTTCGCGGCAGTAACATTTTTTGGAAAAAAGAAAAAATAAAGTTTTTTCAAACAATATGTGCAAATTGCACCCCACATCGACGTCTCTTGGCTAAAAATCCATGTAATTGTCCATAGTGTCCTTATAATGGATTTTTGTGATAAACTGAAACCACGTAATGGATTTTCAATTCACTATTATTGATTAAATTTGAAAAAAAAAACATAATCCACTTTAGTCTTCTATAATTCATCTTTTTTTCTATAAAGGTGATTTGTTTCAATCTTAAATCTAGTATGATTGTCTGATTGATTATAACTGATTATATATTTTTTTTTAAACCAGTAGTTCTGAAAAGTTTTCCTACGAAATAGAAGAAGACCCCCAACTTAGGATCTTGCTAAGCTAGCTTAACAACATGGGACACGATGCATAATTCTTCCTAATTCCAACTTTTGGGGTCCTGATTTTTGTTCCTGGTTAAACATATGAATCATTTTAATTGTAATATTTGTTTCAGGCAAAATTTTTTTCGACGCAGTTGAAATTGGTTGGTGTAAGTGAAATTGAATTTTATGGTATATAAAAAAAACGGCCTCCATTTTGGCAGCGTACCTTATTTGTTGAAAGCAGTGAACAATTTCCTCAAATTGTGCTATATTTTATGGTGAACTGGCAGTGAATTGAAATCACTCTCCAAAGGCGGTTACCGTTTCTTGGCAAAACTATGGCAAATGATAAATTTTTCAAATTTCACAGAAAGAAAATTGAAATAAGAGGGAGTAATGAAGATACTGATAATCAACTTTTACAATATAGAAGGTTTTCAACTATACAGAAAATTCAAAATTCTAAATCGGAGATGACCGCTATATCGTGTTTCTCGAGAGGTGAAAGGAAGAGTGTAAAACTGAAAAAGTAAAAAGAATAGGGGAAAGAAAGATCCCCAAACTCATTTTTTTTTGTAAAACTTGGCGCAATTTCAGAAAAACAAAAGAAAATTCGGTAGTTTTTTTGCTTATTTACCACCGAAAACTAGACGAGTCTATTTTTTCCCGCTATTTGTTGTTTTTTGTTAGTTTTTTTAACCTTAACTACGTTGTTTTAAATAACTTGAGACCTAATGGCGGATTAACTGCTATGAACAACTGTTCCTTGGAAAAGTATTTGACTGACTCCAAGCTTTTGTCATTGCATGATGCAGCCGGATTAAAACATGAACTTATCAAGAGTGTGTAAAGTACTGTCATGTCTGGCTCTGGAATTATAACAACAGCTTTCTGACCATTTGAGCGGAATAATTTTCTGTCTTCTCATTAAGTTGAAAAAACCAAAAGTTTATCAGTGCGTATTTCAGCTGCACAGTTTTATGCAGTTACCTTTCAAACAATAGCAGTCTCGAACTCACTGGCAGTCACAAGTCATTTCAACACCACTATTTGTTCACAAACCATCGATCTCGAATAAACTTACATCATCCCTTGCTGGGATATTACTTAGAAATTTGAGATCTGTAAGCAATTTTTCAGTGGTATTTTTGACAACGGCTTCACAGATTTGATAAATTTGATTAGAGCTGCTATTAGTTCAATGAATTTTGCTGACTTGCTTAAGTTCCTACGGATCATTTAATAACTTCTTTATTTACTTTTTAGCTTACTTACATCTTCCCTTGCTAGGAGATTAATTAGAAATTTGCGATCTGTAAGCAGTTTTTCAGTTGTATTTTTGTGGTTCACAGCTTTGACAACGGCTTCACAGATTTGATAATAATGATTAGAGCCGCTATTAGTTCAATGAATTTTGCGGTCTTGCTTAATTTCCTACGGATCATTTAATAACTTCTTTTTTTTAAATTTTTTTTGTACTTTTTCACTTATTCTCCACTTCCTTTTTTTGTTTAATTACAGCCTCACTTAGTCACTTTAATCATCTTACTTTTCATCTTTTGCTGTTTTATTGAACTTCTTTTCGTTTAACTTTTTTTCAACCTACTTGATTGTTTTCTTGCTTTATTTTACTTTATTTTGTGTTATTCTACTTTGTTTCATTTCATTTTATTTTACCTTAGTTTTCATTACTTAAATTAAACTCATCTTCTTTCATACTTCTTTACTAATTATTTTTTTGACTTACTCCTTCACTTATATACTTACATACATGCATTTTACATACCTACATTTAAATCTACACTTAATTAAATACATACAGACAAACAAACCCAGATGCATACATTAGTTTACTTCGCCTGATTTTTTTCTTTCAATTAATACATTCAATTTTTTTTATATGACTCAATTTTACTCCACACCACTTACGTATTAACTTACGTAATGTGTGAGGCGATCAGGGGGGGGGTGGCTGGTGACCCCCATGTATTAAGATAGGGAAAAGAGCATCCGGTCACCAACCTATGTATTAAGATAGTGAATAGATTTTATATGTATTAAGATAGGAAATAGCTTTCCTAATGTTTTAAGATGGTAAGGCTCCAGATGGTAAGTTTCGGATGGTAAGTTTTTTTCGTCGCCCGAGTTGCCCATGTATTAGGAGAGCGTATATATTTCCCTATTTATTACAAATTCATTGTAGGGAATTAAGATCTTACCATGTTTTACCATGTTTTACCATGTTTTGCTCGATCTTACCATGTTTTAAGATAGTGTATAGATTTCAAGGATTCAGTGTAGGGAATTAAGAACTTATTAAGATAGGGAATAGGTTTCACTATGTATTAAGATAGTGAATGCTAAGGTTTCAGTGTGATGGTAAGAAAATGTTAGGAAAAATTAGTATTTTTGGATTTTTAAGGAAATGTCTAGTTTTTCGCAAAAATGTCAGCACGCGTTATGTAGTTGGTGAGTACTTATTGTAGATTGTGTAATAAAAGTATTATGTTTTTTTGGTTTAAGGTAAATCAATGGTAAGATAGGCAAAGATTTGAATTTTTCAACCGAAAAATTGAAATTTTTTTCAAAAAACTTCAAAACACGATGAGATTTGATATAATTTGACTTGAAAACTGTTTTATTAGATAATCTTACTCATTATTAAGTTCTGAACCCAGCTGAGACTATGCTGAAACCTAAAAAAAATTTCGAAAAAAAATCAAGTTTTCAGAAAAAATTGCAAATTTTTGGAAAGAACTGCAGAAATCTCAAAGTTTTGGGCTAGTTTTTTGTTGCTTCCGATCTAATTGATCTTGTTATTCTTGCTTTCTGCTTTTTTCATGTTTTTGCTATTGAATTCACTTTGCAAGAGAGTGGCGATCTTAGAAGGAGAATGGTTTCAATTCAACGAACAATTTGCTGGCAGAGATAAAATTAGAACTGATAACCTCTGATGCAAAACAGTTATTAAATATCTTTTTACTCTTGATTTGTGTCCAGAGTGTTTTCAAAAAGTCTCAGTGAGAAAGAATTGGTGCTAGTTAAAGCATTCAAAAGTACGTGTAAAAATTGAGAAGTTAAAGCTGTATTTTTACGTTGAGTTTTTAGAACAATTTAAGAGCAGCTTGATTTTTTATTCTGAAAATCTTTGGAAGTAGAAATACGCAACTAGGCCTAGTTCCTTTTTTCTGCAACATCTAAAAGCTTCAAAAAGAACGCTTCATAGAGAAGTCGATTTAGAAAAGGAAATCAAGGTGCCATTTTTATTAAGCAAAAAGCTATAGTTCTACGTAATTTTCTAATTTTCTAGTTTTCATGTTAAAGTTCATATAATTAGGAGATCCTACGGCTGATTCTGCCAAAATATCAGTGTCTGTAGAAATTTTCAGCAAGCTTCATTTTATTTTCTCTAAAAATCTTTCAACATTAAACTTTTTTCGTTTTTTATCCAAAATAATGAAAAGTAGATCTTGAAACTAAATTTTTAATTCAGCTTCATGCATCATCTTCCACAAGATGTCAGAGTTGGTTCACAAGAAAATTCTCAATATATCTGAGTTTTTGTATAAATTTACCTAATATATTAAATGATTACAAAATTTCCAAACATTACCTTTTTATGTTGGATTTTCTCTCAAGATATAATTTATAAGCTGAATTTTAACAAAACTATCTCAAAACTCCTAATGAATTATATTGAGTTTCTATCTCAAATTTTTTTTTTTCATCGTCTGCCTCATCTACTATCATCCAATTAATTTAATCTGAACAAAATTTTTTCTTGAAAATTGAACTTTAGATGGAAAAATGCATCATCTCAACAAAAGTTCAATAATCCGAAACCAAATTAAAACCATAAAGCTTTCGCAAGAAATCTTTAAATGATTTCTCAACCTGAAAACATTATCTTGCTGTTTCAACTCTGAATTTCTACACTGAAGTAAATTTTTGGTTGAGAATGTTGTATATTATAAAGTTGAAGTTTTCACAAGTTGGCAAAAACAAATATTTTTTCATCTTTTCTAGGTCAGTTATCAATTGATTTGTGAAACTGTCAGACAACAGCAGAAAAATATAATTCTGAATAATTAAACCCCATTATCTGCTTAAACAAACACTAATCTCTGAACAATTTTACAAGCACTAAACAAGGAAAGCTTTAAAATAGTAACTAGGCAAAAACTTTCAATTAGTCGATGCTTTATAAATCTCCAGTTTTTTTAAAAACTCAACAAATACTCAAACAATCATTAGCGTCCGTTATTCACTTTTGCCACAAACTTATCTCAACAAAATCTCCGCAGGCTTGCAACAATGGAGTTTTTACTAGATTAAAGATTTTCGGATCGATTTCCATTGAAAGTTTCACGACAATTTGAACTCGATTACTGCTGGTTTTATCATCAATCAGAACCCTTGAATAAAAAGAAATGGCAGATCAAGAACATTCATGAAAAAACTGTATAATTTTTACAAGAGTTTTTTTTAAATTTTATTGTATAGACTTTTCAGAATCAGTAAAAAAAAATTCAAAGTATTTTCTAAGAGTTTTTTTTAATACATTAATTTTACCTTCTCTTGGAGTGTTTTTGGAGGCTTCGGAGCCCATAATTTAACATTATGTTGACAAAAATAATGCTTCTTCATGATATGATTATTAAGTTCCTCGCTGGTATATGTCTAAGAGTTACAATTGGAACACTTTAAAAGGCCACAGTGTTTTGATGTCTTGACGCATCTTTACTTGTGTTTTTTTTTCCACATTCAGTACATACAACTCTTTCGTTTCTATTCAGTGCGGCATCTCAATGAGTAGAGAATGAAAAAATGGGATATTTGGAATGTCCCAGTTTTTTAGAAAAAAAAGTTGAATAGCCTCAAAAAATGAATAAAAGTGAATAAAAACAGCAGATTTCCTAATCAATTGTTCTTAACGTAAAAAAAACTGAATGGATATGCTACTTAGCCTAGCTGAAATAAAAATCATCCAATCTAACCATGGAGTTTTCAAAAATTTTGATATCAACCAATCAGAATCCAGCATTTTCTAAAATTGAACTGTTTATAATTTTCTTTAAATTAATCTTTATTTGAAAAGTGTCTATCAAAAAACGGTGAATTTCCTCGAGTTACTCCACACGAAAAAAGAAAAATTTTTCCAACTGATTTTCTTATTGATGGAATAGATGTTGACTCTTACTTTTTTTATAATTTTTTGAACGTTTTTATTGCACAAAATAGAGTTATCCGACTAAGTAAAGGTTTCTTCAGAGAAACTTACACAATTTAAGACATTACTTTTGATCCACATATTGCGTATCAACGATTTAAACTTACGGCTGAATTACATCTCAAACGGAAAGAAATTTTGTTTATTCTTGAGAAATTGAAAATAATCAAAGAATCGTACGATGATTTATTAAAGACTCTTTTTATCCCCTAACCATTACCCAAATTTGTAATAATTTCTCAAGCTAAATTCTTTACTCCTTCAATTCTTTAAGGATTTTAAAAAATCAAAATCCTGCTTCATTTGGTTTGGAATCAGATTTCCAGAGGTTTGCTTTGAAAAATTCATCAACTTTGACTTATCCTTCCAAATTTACATCAAACTCAAAGAACTTAACTATCTACTAAAAAAAACCAGCAATTTCTCATTGATTACATATCAAAAACTCAAGTAACTTGATGAAAAAAATTTTTGGAATTGCTACTTGTTCTAATTTTCTTTTTTTTTAGTACTTATTTCTGCAATGTTTCTTATTCTTACAGCAGCAAATAACTTTTGGTAATTTTTTTTGCGATGGCTTTTCTGTATATTTTACTTATTCGAAAGATTTAAGCCCTTAAAAGGTGAACGCTAAAATGGAGCTTTGTTTCCGATTGGACACGACATTTATCCAAAAGATCCATAAAAAGAAGCTGAAATCTGATTGGACACGACTGAAATCCAAATAAGGAAAATCAATTCTGATTGGTTAAACCCACACATTCGAGATGAAGGTACCCCTCACTCTTAAGAAAAAATCTTTTTTTTTAAACTAAATTACCCTCAACTACCTCCTGTCTCAGCTCTAAGTACCCCACTTTCAACATATCTTCCGTCAGCTACCCCCTCGCAGTCCTAAATCATTCTTGTTTTTACTCTTTAACTCCAATTTATTACTCAAAATGATCTTCTCCGTGCAAAACAGCAAACTTATGTACTCTGCAGAAATTTCGACTGATCTAGTACAAATTCAAGTGCGAGAAACGGTCTCTGGAGTTTTTCTGGCAAGAATGGACATCCCATTCCAAGTCTGGCATATGGTGGAAGTGATGTGAAGGGATTTCAACGAACGTCATATGATGCAAGAACCCATGGCAGAGAACCAACTTGGAGAAATGCAAATGACGGAGGAAGTGGCTGAGCACGTGGGAATGAACTACGCCGACACCCCTGACTTTATATATGTGGATCAACCAGTCGAAAATCTCCTCTTTCCTTGGGAGCAAGCAGGATCAGCCGAAAACCCCATCACAATAGACGAAGATGAGGGCTTCTCGGAAACAATGACACCGCCAGCTCTACGACATTCACTACAACCTCGTCCTCCTCTGCGTTCTATTCAGAACCTCCTGAACTCTCGACAGCCCTCCGATTGAATAATTTTTGGTGAATAATTGTTGTTTGGCATTAACTTCGTTCTTTGTAATCAACTAATTTAATCAATTCCTTTTTAATTATGCGAAGAGATGAGAAGTTCAGGGTGATTCATTGAAAAACAACTAGAACTTATTTTAGTGCTCCGATTTCGCACACATGTTAGAAAATTTGATTAATTTTTGCACACTTATTGAGAAAAACAATAAAAAAAATTATATAAAACTGAAAAATACCTGATGGTTTTTGCATCTTGACAAAAAAACTCAAACACTTTTTGCTTCTTGTAGGAAAAAATGAAAATTCAGATTTTGGCAAAAAAATGAAACACTTTTCGCATCTTGTCAAAAAAATTGAAACATTCTTCGCATTTTGTCAAAAAAAGTGAAATACTTTTCACATTTTGTTCAAAAAAGCGAAACATTTTTCGCATTTGTAGGAAAAAAGTAAAACACTTTTCACATACGCTTGAAAAAAATTTAAGCACCTTTCGCATTCTGTTGAAAAAAGTGAAACAAATTTTGCAATTTGTCGAAAAAAATGAAACATTTTTCCCGTTTTATAGAAAAAATTGAAACACTTTTAGCATCTCGCCGAAACCAATCATTTAAATTTTTCTTGTACAGTTAATTATTAGTCTTTATGAAATTTTGGTTCAAAATTTAATCCTTTAGAAAACAATAGAAAACTAGTGTAACAACATAGGGAATGGCAATGAAAGTCGATTGAAGTTTTCTAAGCGATAAGTCAACATGTGTCTTACATTAAAATTTTGCGTTTTTTGGCCTATAATTTAAGATATAAAGTTAGAATTTTACATAAACTTCGAAAAAATCAAGAAAAAACATGCAATTTACAAAAACAATTCTTAGGTTCCTAGCATCTTGCAAAACCTCTGAAGAAAATATTTTTGGTACACGTAATGAAAACTATCTATATTTATATGCTAAAATCTGTTCATGCTGGAAAAAAAATAATTTTGACAAGATTCTTGTACCAAAAAATTAATTATCATAAAAAAAATTATATGAAAAAAGCCAATCCGAGGGTCTGACATGATTTTCTACAGTGCTAAGTTTTTCGAATTATTTAAGTAAAACAAAAGCAATTCCACATGAGAAAATGACGTCATTACAATTTAACGTTTATAGAACAGTTAAAGTTGTAGAAGATTTCCACCAGAGAAATTGACGTCATTATTCATAAACTTCTAGAATCTTCTAATTTTTAGAATCTACAGAATAAATTCTCGAATTTTATAAGAAGTCATTACACATTAGTTTCTAAATTTTTCTGAATTTTCTAAATTCTAGAATTATCCAATAAAAATTTAACCAGTCAGAATTCCAGAATTAACTCTAAGGTGATGAGATTGATGAAAAAAATTGTAGATTTTACTTAACTTGTTACTTGTTTCTACTTAAGTTTTCTAAACCTAAAAAAAAGTTTTCAACCAAGGTTGAAATTAAAAGAATAATTTTTAAGGAAACTCTTCCTGTTTGAAAAACTTTCAAAATTAGCTTCAGGAGAACAAAAAATCTAATTCTACAAAAAAAGCTTTAAAATGCTTTTAAAGTCAACCAAGTGTTGCAAAACTTTTGAATGAGGTCAGTTTTTTTATGAGAAATTCAGCAAAATCTACAGCTGACCAAAAGTAAATTTCTTTTAATTTGAAAAGATCCTACAAATCAATTCATTCTAACAATTTTAGTAGAATTTTTAAAAGAAACGGAAATCTATCTCAAACTTTGGAACCAATCATTATAGAACGGGCGAGTTAATGCATCCAGTTTGAAATTGGTACCGAAACTGTCAAAATTCTCAAATTTAATAAAATCTCCCAGGCTAGTGAGCAAATTATCATAGATCTTTCAGAATGGAGAGAAATCGGAAGTAAAAGAATTAGAGATTTTAGAAAAGAATTGGCAATGTCTAAGTCACCTTCCAGAAAAAATTACGGATTTTCATATGCTTCAAAAGAAAATTTTTTTTCATGAAGTTGTGGATCTGGGATACGGAAATAATTTTCATTTGCTTACAAGTGAACATTTACTACAACTGACTATTTTTGAAAAAATGTTTGAGTTTGTCATCTTCTAGAGAGACCCGAAAAAGTGTTTCAGTCCCTTAAGAATTTAACAACATAATTGGCGAAAAATTGAAACATTTCGTGATACAAGGTACAAGAAAGAAAAACTGAAGGCTCAACAGGATAACTTAGCTCTGTTTAGAAGAAAACATGGTGTGGCACATGAAGAAGGAAGTAACAAGGACCTCGAAAAATAACTCAATTTTTGTCTTTTTACCCATTTTTTCAAGATTCCCAATTGTTTGTAAATTGCTTTTTCTTTTCATCTGAATTAAGTGTTTCTGGACCAAAGCTTATTTTTTAAAGACTTATCAGGGTAAACTACTAAGCGAACATTGTTAGAGAGTAGATTATTTTATCACAAAGCTTACATAATCACTATTCACAGAACCATGACAATCAAGAAAACAATCAATAATCTTCAACAAATCAGACTCATATTTTGAATTCTGAGCGTTTCGAATTCTGACCGGAAACGCTGATCCATGAGTTTGTGTGGAAGCAAATATTTGATTAGAACTTAGATAATGCTTCTTGTATTTCTTCCGAACTAGTCGTTTCTGTGCAATACTAGGCATCTTTTTGGCTCCTTTCCATCGTAAATTTTGTCGAACTGCTCGATTAAGCGAATTGAATCTTTCTCCGCTTGAGGTAACAAAAATTGAATGAAACTTTGTGTTTGAACAAAGTGTAAAGACAGTCAGTTTGTCAGTTTCCTGATATATGTAAATATATTTATCTAATCTTGAAAGAAGTTCCTATTGAAACCAAATGGAACTTACATTTCTCCAAAGAACATAAAGAATTGTGGGTAGACACACAATAATCTTGGATTACTATGTATTGTTCGTAGAACTCGTTGGCAACAGAAATAAATAGCAATTTTTTACTGTAATCTGAATAATTGCTGGGAAGAGCTTGACACAAAGCAGCTGCCATTGGAAATATGTTTTTTTTTGCAGAAAATTGTAGATTTATATAGGAGAAGTGACGCTTACACACTTTCCCTATAGGAGAAACTCATATAAAACGTTCCATATTTGGTACTACTTCCATATATGGAAATCGCGATGACTCATTTTGCTTACTTCCATTTTAATTTAATCTCATAATCATTTCTCTCATTTCTCCTCATCTGATCAGTTTACTCTTCAAAATTGTACTCAAGAAAAGACACTAGTCCCAATTAAATTGAATTCTCAAAAAATCAAACAAGAATTGAGAGAATTGTTTGGTTCCAAAAATCCTACAAATGGAAAATTTATTTTGAGCCGTGCTTTCAACTATTAAAAATTTACGACTTGGGACAATTTGAAAAGTCCTAACAAGTCTATCTGATGAAGAAGAAGGAGAGCCAATATCGGCAATCCGGAATACCGTTATTCACGATGCTGAAAACCTTGGACTCGTACCTATAATGAAGCTAAATCTGGCAAAGAATCAATCATGGATCAGGAGCTCGACTTTTGTAATAGAGTATATGAAAAAGCAAAATAAAAGATGAGAAGGGTGTTTGTCACAATCAAGAACAGGAAGTACAGTGTGAACAAGCCACCCTACATTCAGATTCAACTCTTCACTGGAAAAGAGAATGAAGCAATGAAACAAGTTGTCTATGTCAACTATACTTTAAACGAATTCAAAGAACTGTCCCAAATTTTGGGAGACTTTATGTTGGCTGATAATTGTAAAACTCACTAATGCTTTTTGATGTTTTGTAAGTTTCGTAATTGAAATATTATTGGTTAAAAACAATTTTTTTTTACTTAAGTGTACATTTAAAGCTAGGATATCTGAGGAAAAGTCAGACAAAACATACAATTTAATCAAAACTGACACAAAACACTGGCCAATTATCAAATGATTTTCCAGTATTTACTTATGAAATTACAGAAAAACTTATTTAATTAATGCTTTTATCAAATTTTAAGTAAATTTTATGATATTTGAACAAAATCACAAACAAGAATAGATATTTAGTTGAAAACATTATAATTTTTTTATCAAATTTCTATATTTCATTGGTTGTTTTCAATTTTTTAAAAAAATTTTAAGTTTTTGATTATCTACATGAATTACCTAAAAGCTAATTAGACTCTAAATAAGGGAAAAACATTTCATGGTGATTTATTACACAAAATAAATTAAAAATGGTGCAACAATTCGAAATTTTTCAAGTTCCTTTGCTTATTTCAGTAAGATATAAGTTTCTATCAAAACCATTTTCAATGTCTGAAATGGAAATTTATTAGATTTTAAGGTTGAACTTCTACAAAAAGATAAAAGAGTGGTGGACAGATGACGTTGATGGAGATTGTATTAGTCTTAACTTGTATAGAAACACAGAAAGTTCAATAATTTTGTTAAAAAAGATAAGAGGAGATTTCAGAAAAAAGATTACTGCCAGATTTATCAACAATGTTTTTGTTTAGAAGAGTAAACTTAGATTGACAATGGAAGAGCCTATGAAACAAATATTGAAAATAGGGAACATCATTTCGATTACTGTTTTGAATTTGATACAAATACAAAATCTAGATTTTTCGGAATATCTTTTAATCGATTATCCAAATTTAAAAGACTTCCGGTCGTTTATATTAGTATATACCAAAAAGAAAGTGATAAAAGTGCATGTTTTGGTAATTTCTTTTTTCACTGTTTAGAAATAGAACAAATCGAAAAAACTGTGATCGAAATTTCATAAATTGATTTGAGTACCGAAAAAACAATAGAAATCAGACAAAAAATCTCATTTATCTCACTTTGGTGTCAATTGTATATGTTAGTTATGTTAGAACAATTCAATAATTTTGATTTATTGGGAAGTTTCATAAACATAGTTTGGTTCTGATCTACAAAGTGTTTTACTACCACAAATACTACCTGTGAAGAAATCCTTGATATCTACAAACGATATCAAAAACGTTGAGTAATCAATGAGAAGTAGAACTGAATTTTGATTAGGTTACATTAAATTTGTGGAAAATTCCATAACCATTGAAGCACGATTCTGATTGGTTTATATCGAAACGTTTGAAAACTCCATGGTTAGATTGGATGTTTTTTGTTTCAGCTAAGACTAAATAGCATATCCATTCTGATATTCTTTCACGTTAAAAACAATTGGTTAAGAAATTTGCTGTTTTTTTTCACTTTTATTCATTTTTTGAGGCTATTCAACTTCTCTTTTCTATAAATTTGGGACATTAAAAATCTCCCATTTTTTCTTTCTCTACTTATTGAGATGCCGTCACTGAAAAGGTTGAAAGAAATGCATGTCTTGAATGTGGAAGAGAAAACACACGTAAAGATGCGTCAAGACATCGAAAGCACTGTGGTGTTTTAAAGTGTTCCAATTGTAACTGTTATACATATAGCAGCGAGGAACTTACTAATCATATCAAGAACAAGCATTATTCCTGTCAACATATTGTTAAATTATGTGCTCAGCAGTCTCCAAACGCACTCCAAGAGAAGGTAAAATTAAGATATTTTAAAAAAATCCTAGAAAATACTTTGACATTTTTTTACTGAATCTCAAAAAATCTATATATTAAATTTGAAAAAAACTCTTGTGATGAAAAACCTGTTCTTGATCTGTCATTTGTTTTTTTATTCAAAGGGACTGATTAATGATAAAACCAGCAACAATCGAGTTCAAATTGTCGTGAAACTTTCAATGGAAATCGGTCCAAAAATCTTTAATCTACAGTAAAAACTCCATTGTTGCAAGCATGCGGAGATTTCGTTGCAATAAATTTGTAGTAAAAGTGAATAACAGACGCTAATAAGTGTTGGAGTATTCGTTGAATTTTTTTTTAAAAAAAACTGGATATTTATAAAACAACGACTAATTGAATGGTTTTGCCTAGTTACTATTTTAACGCTTTCCTTGTTTAGTACTTATGTTCTTTTAAATATTTCCTGCAAAAGCTTTGGTTTTTGCTTCGGATCATTAAAATTTCACTGAAATGATACCTTTTTCCATCTAAATTTCAATTTTCAATCCAAATTTGTTCAGATTAAATTAAGTTGGAAGATAGTGGATGAAGCAGAAACTGAAAAAATACTAAGTTGAAATAGAAACTCAATATAATTCATTGGGAATTTTGAGATATTTTATCAAAATTTAGCTTATAAACTATATCTTGAGAAAAAATCCAACATAAATGTTTTATGTTTGGAAATTTTTTTTATCATTTGATATATTAGGCAAATTTATACAAAAAATCAAACATTTATACTTTGAGCATTTTTTTTGTGAAACAACTCCGACATCTTTTGAAAAATGATACATGAAGTTGAATAAAAAAATTTGCCTTCAAGATCTACTTATCATTTTTTTGGATTAAAAAAAAACAAAAAAGTTCGATATAGAACGATTTTTAGAGAAAATAATGTGGATTTTGTTGAAAATTTCTAAACAAACTGATACTTGGGCAGAAACAGCTGTAGGATCTCTTAATTATATGAGTTTTAAAAAGAAAAGTTTCATTTAGTGAAAATTCTGTTCTGGTTAGCTTCAGTTTTTTTCAATTACAAAATTATGTAGAACTATATTTTTTCTGCTTAATAAATTTGGCAAAATTATTTAGTTGTTACAGTTTGCACCTTGATTTTAATTTCTATATCAATTTATCTGAAAAACGTTCTTTTCGAAGTATTTGGATGTTGCAGTAGTAAAGAACCAGACCTACTTGCGTATTTCTGTTTCCAAAGGTTTTCAGATTTAAAAAATCAAGCTGCTCTTAGTTTGTTCTAAAAACTCAGCGTAAAAGTACTGCTTTAAAATCTCAATTTTTATATGTACTTTTGAATGCTTTAACTAGCACCAATTTTTTCTCAATGTGACTTTTTTGAGAAACATTCCGACACGAATCAAGAATAAAAGCAATTTAATAACTGTTTTGCAAGAAAAGTGATAGTTAACGATTGCAAAAATTGTACTTTAGCTTAAATAGTTAATTGTACTACTGAACAAAACAACCAAAAGCAGAACATGTAAAAATTACAAAGTAATCATCAGACGTTATCAGTTTTAATTTTATCTCTACCAGCAAATTGTTCGCTACATTGATACCCTTTTTTTCTAAGGTCCCCAATTCTGACTAACTATTACATTCTATTGCAGTTCTGGCTTATATATTACATCTTGAGAAAAAATCCAACATAAAAGAATAATATTTGAAAAATTGGGGTTTTTTGAAAATAATTTGTTGTGAAATAAACTCAATTCCAACTTCTTTTGCAAGATAATACATGAAGCTTAAATCAAAAAATTGCTTTCAAGATCTACATTTCGTTTTTTTGGATAAAAAAATTGATGTAGAAAGGATTTTAGAGAAATTGATATGGAGCCTGCTGAAAAAATCTAATCAAACTAATACTTTAGCAGAACCAAATATATGATCTCTTACTTCTTTGAATTTTAACATTAAAAATCTCAATTAGACACACAGTAAAATTTTAGTTCTATTTAGCTTAAACTTTTTTTCAATAAGAAAATTACGTTGAATTATAGAGTTGTTTTTGCTCAATGAATTTCGCAAAATTATTCAGTTGTCTCAGTTTTCGCCTTGATATCCTTTCCTTAACCGATGTTTTTGAGAACAGATGTTTTAAATGTTATAAATTTTGCAAAAAAATGGAACTAATTTCACTTCCGAAGGTTTTGCAGATTATAAACAAAAGAGCTGCTCTTATTTTATTCTAAAAAATCACTGTAAAAATACACTTTTTTATTCTCAATTTATACTTTTGCTTTCAAATGCTTAAAATATCACCAATTGTTTCTCACTTCGACATTTTTGAGAAAAGTTCCGACAAAAATCAAGAACAATAAGCGATAAACAAATTAAATTGCAAGAAAAGTGACAGTTAATGATACCAAAAGTTGGGTTTTTGCTGAAATAGTTTTCTGTCTGTAGCAACTAAACAAGGGAACCTAAAGGAGTACCTGTACAAATTACATGATAATAATTAGACGTTGTCAGTTCTAATTTCATCTCTGCCAGCAAATTGTTCATTCAATTGATACTATTTTCTCCTAAATTCCTCAGTTCTGACTACTTTTTCTTGCAAAGTGAGTTCGATAGCGAAAACATGTTAAAAGCAGAAAGCAAGAATAAACCTAAAACATAGAAATTTTCTGCGGAAAAAATTATGAAAATTACAAAATAAAAGCAACAGAGAGATAATCATTGGTTTTGAAGAAGATTTTAAAGAATTTCATCCAATCTAATATAATTTCTAATAAAAATTAATCCTATTTTTAGTCAGTTTTAGCAGTAAAAAGTTTATTTTTCAATAATTATCTGAAGCTTGTTATTAATACCAACAAGTTGGATCATGGAAATTGATCTAAATTTTTCAAAAAATATTGCTCTAATTGTTCAATTGACTTGAGATTCTTAGTTGAATTCTCCTTGAATTGAACAAAAAACCAGTTAATTACACAAATGAAAGGTTAAAAATGTAAAACTTTGTAAAACTAATGTTTTTTCTCGAAAATAACGATTAGTTACACTATTTTCCCGAAAAAACGGAAGTATCAATATGGATTCAGCTAATATGATCTTCATTTTTTCAGAGCCTTATATAAACCGTTTTTTAGCGAAAATTAGGGTAAACTTATTATTTTGAGAGAAAATTGTGGAAAAATCCATATTTCTATTCAAAGTTTTGTATCAGTGTCTCAACAGTATGCCAATTGAAATACAATTCTAGCTCAATTTTGAACTCTAAACGTATTGATTTTTTATTCAATTAGATCAGAGGCAACAAAAAACTAGCCAAAACCTTGAGATTTCTGCAGTTTTTTCCAAAAATTTGCAATTTTTTTCAAAACACTTTGAAATTTTTGCTATTTTTTTTACAAAAACTTGAAATTTTTGCATTTTTTTTCCAAAAACTTGATTGTTTTTTGAAAATTCAGTGGGTTTCAGCATAGTTTCAGCTGGATTGAGAACTGTATTTGTTCAGAAAACTCAACGTAAAAATACAGCTTTATTTTCTCAATTTGTACACGTACCTTTCAATGCTTTAACTAGCACTGATTCTTTCTCACTGAGACTTTTTGAAATCACTTTGGACACGAATCAAAAGTAAAAAGCGATTTAATAACTGTTTTGCAACAGAGGTTATCAATTCTAACTTTATCTCTGCCAGCAAATTGTTCGTTCAATTGAAACCATTTTCCTTCTAAGATCGCCACTTTCTTGCAAAGTGAATTCAATAGCAAAAACATGGAAAAAGCAGAAACCAAGAATAACTAGATCAATTAGATCAGAAGCAACAAAAAACTAGCCCAAAACCTTGAGTTTTCTGCAGTTTTTTCCAAAAATTTGCAATTTTTTCTGAAAACTTGATTTTTTTCGAAGTTTCATTCGGTTTCAGCATAGTTTCAACTGGATTGAGAACTGTTTTAAAAAACAAGATTATCTAACAAAACAGTTTTCATGTCAAATTATACAAATCTTATCGTGTTTTGAAAGTTTTGCCCATTTTACCATTGACTTACCTTGAACCAAAAAAACATAATATTTTCATTACACAATCTGCACGTAATACTCACCAATTACATAACGCATGCTGAGATTTTTGCTAAAAAAAAAACTAGACATTTCCAAACAAAATCCAAAAATACTAATTTTTCCTACCAATTTTTTACCATCACACTGGAACCTTAGCATTCCCTATCGGTGACCGGATGCTCCATTCCCTATCTTAAAACATAGGTATCACCACCCACCCCCCTCCCCTCCTCCCCATATCCCCCTGATCGCCTCACTCATATACTACTTTCGTTACGCTACTTTACTTTGCTTTACTTCTTCTTACTTTTCTTTATTTTTGTTTACTCTACCAACTCACATATTCGTTTACTAAGTTACTTAGTTATTTACCTAGCTACTTAGTGATTTATATACTTACTTACTTTCTTACTTACTGACTCATCTCTTTTTTAATTACTTTATTACTGAATTTCTTATTTTTTCACTTACTAATTTACCTACTTACCTTAATTACCTATTGACTTACGTATGTACTTCTGTACCTACTCACTTACTTACTTACTACTTACTTTCTTACTTACTTAATTACTTACTTACCGACTTACTTACCTACTTACTTGCTTACTTACTTACTTACTTACTTACTTACTTACTTACTTACTTACTTACTTACTTACTTACTTACTAACTTACTTACTTACTTACTTACTTACTTACTTACTTACTTACTTTTTACTTACTTAACTAACTAATTACTTACTTATTTACATATTTACATACTTACCAACTTTTATACTAACGTGCCCACTTCTTTGCCTTCTGACTTACCTACTTACTTACTTTCACACTCACACAATTTTTTTCTAACATACCGACCGACATAAAATTAAGCCTGCATTCATTTTTTACATTATTTTTCTTATTCTTTATTTAGTTTAGTTTTCTTTGCATTAATTTAATTAGTTTCACCTTTGCTTTAATTTCCTAACATTTTACTTTAATTTACGTTAGCTTACTTTACTTTTACTTTGCTTTACTTTACCTCTAATTTCTTACCTTCTGATATACTTACTCACTCACTCACTTACCTACTTACATGCTTACCTACTTTGATATTTACCTTCTTACTTTTTTACTTACTTTTTTACTTACTTATTTTTTTAAATCTATTTACTTACTTGTTTACTTATTTACTCACTACTCACTTAATTACTTTTTACTTGACTTAATTACTTGTTCACTTACTCACCTCTTTACTTTACCTCTTGCTCACTAATTTACTCACATATTTAATTTTACCTAGCTACTTAATTACTTTCCTGTTTTACTCCAATTTGTTTAATTTTAATTAAAGTAAGGTTTAAGTTTATCTAATTTTTTTAACTTAACTTTACTAACTTCTCCACTTTACTTCACTTTAGCTGATCGCCTTTGATTTACTTTTTTTAAATACTTACCTAAGCTTACTTGAACTACTCAACTTTACTTTACGTTACGTTACTTTATCCTAGTTTACCTTACATAACTTGATTTTACTTCATTTACGCATACTCAAAAAAAAATTTTATACTCAACTGCATTTTGGTTTACTTTACTTTGATTTTACCTCCATTCACATTATTTTAGTTAAATTTAATTTATTTTACTTAAACCACTTAGCAATACTTCATTCTAGTTAAGTTGAGATTACTTTAAGTTCCTCTCAATTACTTGCTTACTTACTTCTTCTTTCTTAACTTCTGTACTTTACTGTCCCTAGGTTTCTTCCTTTACTTTGTTACACTTAACTACTCATACCGAGCTAATTTTACTTTAAAAATTTTAACCTAATTTTTTTAGTCGGTTTAAATTAATTTCACTTAAATTTGTATACATATACTTTGTTACTTGCCTGCAAACTTAATCACTACCGTGCCTAGATACTTATACTTACATAGATACTTTCCTACGTATTTTCTTACATACCTATAAGCAAATCTACACGCGTATACTTCAACTTCTAAATACACCATACCATGATGAACGTGTAGTAACGAAAATATAATTAAAATCCTGTAGAGTATCTGAATCCATAGTACGGTAGTAAAGATAGATTGTTTGAAATTGCTATATCTGTGTGTAGTGACACCTTTTTTTCAATAAAGTAAAAAATGAATATTTTAATATTGGGTTGATTGGAAAAAATGAGGGATAGATAAGTATACGAGCGGATCAATACCTGTATGAATGAACGGATTGTTGGATGGCTGGTTGGATCAAAAGCTGATTGGATGAATGGTTGGCTGAGGGGAAGAACAATTGAATGAACGGTTAGATGAATAGATGGCTAGATAGCCAGAGGGCTGGAACAATCAAACTGATGGATGGTTGATTGGTTATATGGATAATTGCTACTCATAAGCATGGTCATTAGATGAATGAAGGATGGCTTGTTAGCTGTATGGCTTTACTTCAAAAAGATTTTTTCTGACGATGATATTTTTCTTAAATAACTGCTTACAGATTCAAATCATTTGGTAGAGTCAAACAAAAAACCCAACAGTAAGGGTTATAATGGATTGGTTGAAATTGACGTAGATTTATACAGACAAAAAGTTGAATATAATCATGCGATGTTTGCCACACTATTCAGAACCAACGCAAAAAAACCGCAAAAAGATAAAAAATTTGAATCAAAAACAATTAAAACAGTCAAATAAAGAAGGTAAGTAAAACAAAGTAAGAAGAGTGCGGAGAAAGTTAAACAAAACATGAGTAAATAGAGAATAAACAAGAAAGTATATAAAGAGCAAAAAAATAAGTTATTGATTGATCCGTAGGCAAACAAGAGAGTCAGCAAGTCAAGAAGCTTCAATTGAACTACTAGCAGCTCTAATCAACGCTATCAGAACTGTGAAACCGTTGTCAAGGCCAGGAACCACAAATAGACTAATGAAAATCTGCTTAAACATCTCAAAAGGCCAATTATTCTCAATGAAAATTTGTTCTAGTTGTTAACCTGGCAAGGGGAGATAAATTTAATTGAGATCGATGATTTGTGAACAAATAGTGGTGGGGAAATGACTTGTGACTGCCAGTGAGTTCGAGTTTGCGAGTGTTCGAAAGAAAGCTGCATAAAACTGTGCAGCTGAAATACGCACTGATAAACTTTTGGTTTTTTCAATTAAATAAGAAAACAGAAAACTTTTCCACTCAAAAGTTCCAGAAAGCTGTTGTTATAATTCCAGAGCAGGATATGACAGTACGTTGGACACTCTTGATAAGTTCATGTTTTAATCCGGTTGCATCCTGCAAATTTGCGTGCAATCACATAAACGTTGGACTCGGTCAAATTTTTTTTTCCAAGGTGCGGTTGTTGATACCAGTTAATCCACCATTATGTCTCAAGTTCCTTAAAACGTCGTGGTTAGGATTATTAAACATAACAAGAAAAACAAACAGCTAGAAAAAATTTTGTTCGGTTCGAATTGTCATGATAAATTTGTTTTAAGGACGTATACAATTCATGAATTATTTCTAAATGAAATCGAACAACTCGGTTATATCCAATTTCACAGTTTCTTCCAGCACCTCTCCAATCTGCTTGTTTTCAGTCAGTGGAGATAATGGATATCTAGCCGACTTTTTAGACTCGTCTAGACTTCAGTGGAAAATGACTAAAAAAACAACCGTTTTTTTTGTTTTTCTGAAAATGCGGCAATTTTTTTACAAAGAACTGATGCTTTTTCCCAATTTTCCTTTTCACTCTTCCTTTTTCATTTTCATTTTTACACTCTTCCTTTCCACTCTCGAGAAACACGATATAGCTTTCATCTCCGATTTGATACTTTGATTTTTTGCACATAGTTGAAAGCCTTCTAAATTGTAAAATTTAATTATCAGTATCTTCATTACTCCCTCTAATTTCATTTTTTTTGTTCAAAACTTAACAATCCTATCATTTGCTAAATTTTTGCCCAGAAATGGTCGCTGCTTTTGGATAGTGGTTTCAATTTACTGCCTTGTCACTATAAATTATTGCACAGGTTGAGGAAATTGTTCACTGCTGCAACAATTAAGCTACGCTGCTAAAATCGCGGGCGTTTCTTTATATACCATAAAAATCAATTCCACTTCCACCAACCAATTTCAACAAGGTCGAAAAATCTAATGCCTGAAACAAATACAACAATTAATATGATTCATATGATTGACCAGGACCAAAATTTATGACCCCAAAAATTGCAATTAGAAAGAATTATGCGTCGTGTTACTTGTAGTTAAGCTAAGCTTAGCAAAATCCTAAGTAGGGGGTTTTCTGCTATTTGAAAGGAAATTTTCTTTCATTTACAAAATCCTGGGACAAAGGTTCTCCAAAATTTAAGGACTTTTTCCTAGAATTTTTTTAAACGTGAGGACACCCTCCATAGGAAGGACCCCCTTAGGATCCGAGACACGATAAAATACTAAAATCTTTGAAAACTAAGGATAAGCAACTCAATTTTTACACAAGCATACATTTCATCTTTTAATCTAGCATGCTGAACGTTAGTATGAATAATAACATAACAATTCATCATCCTTCATTTCGTTGGTTTTTGTTGTTGTGTTTCTACCAATCATTCGAAAAAAGTTTTTTTCTTCTTCTTTCTTCCACGCAAAAATCAGCTACCACAACTAATCATCGGATAGGTGGAGCGATATATTATTTTAAAGCCATTTCAGTTCTGATTCGAACGAAGTTAAACAAATTTTGAAAAATTTTCCCGGTGTCGATATAAACTGGTTTAAAATTTTTCCTTTTGAGGCTTACAATATTTCATTTTACGGGCTTAAAAGCTTACACTTGCCTAGTTTAAGTCGAAAAAATTTTGTTTTACTCGAGTAAAGTTAGTTTGTTCAGGAAGTAAATGGAAACAAAAACATCAAATATTCAAAAAACTGCAAAAAAATTGAAAGTTTCTTGATGCTTTTTTTTGTTTTTCCAATATGTTGTTTATTTAATAGTGACTGTGAAATAAGCCTAAGTTCTTGTCTTTTTTCAGATTTTTTTTATCGCACCACTCAGAAATAACGACTATATTTTGAGAAAAAAACTTTCTTGCTGTATTTGCTTAAGAATATGGTAGGAACATTCTGTGCTACTTGCACAGTAACCAGCTATCCTTGTTCTTTACGTGTATTTGTCCTCCAGATACTTGCAACCGTCACTATAGCTTGTAGTAGGTTGTAAAACGAAAACCCATTTGGGGTGATGGATATAAGGAACCGCTCATTTAGGGTGGTGGGTAGGTGGTCGCGTAGTCCATTTCACGAGGGAAGTGAGATGGCAGTGAAACAAAAGAAAAAAAAAGGAAAAAAGTGAAGAAGCAGGCAGAGAAAAGTGGTCCCTTATTCATTAAAAATGGTTCCTAAGACATCAAGTTTTTGTCAAAAAATTCCTACACTAATGTTTGGCAAGTTCTAGAAAACTTTTCTCAAACCACAGACAAAAACTATGTATTATACTGATGACTTGACTTTTAGACAACAAAACTGATAGGCTCGGCCTCAAAATTTTCGGTACAACAGCTACAGCACGGTCCAGCACGGACATCACAGACAAAGCTGCAGCACGGTCAAAGCTGTTTTTAAACATCAGTCAGACAGAAAATGATCAAAATGTTTCAGAGGAAAAAGGCAAACATTAACGAAACAATTAAATAGAAACAGCAAAGAATTAGCAATCGGAGTAGCTGATTGCTGTGCAGGTAGCAAACAATAGTACGACCAAATTCATCAAAAAAAATGTGGACAACTTTTTTCCCTCAAATTACTGTTAATTTCCTTGTAAAGGCTATGTAAAGTAATAATTAAAAGCAGTGTAAAATACCTACTTTTCTCGCTCGCTATATTTACCCTAAATAGGCTAGAAAACAAAGTTTTAAAATCGGGTTCTCTCGATACTTAGACAATTTTTGAGCATTTAAAACGTCGACTAACTCCTACTTTATGGGGCGTTTATTGGATATATGATTCAATCCATTTTTCTGATAAATTTTTGTGATAGCTTTCCTTAAATTTTTTTCTGACAATTGGCTGCTTGAAAATAACAACAGCAAAAAACGCTATGCATAGCATGACTCACTGGCGATCATATTTTTTGTACGTAACTGCTGACAGATTCCAATCATTTTGTAGAGTCAAAAAGATAACCCAACAGCAGAGGTTATAGTGGATTGGTTGAAATTGACGTAGATTTATGCAGACAAAAAGTTGAATCTAATCATGCGTTCTTTTGCCACACTATTCAGTAACCAACAGGAAAAACCCAAAATGATTGTTGTTTGCAATAAAAAATCCTACCGATCAATAATAGATTCTTCGAACATTTTAAATTTCTTCCCAGAACAATGATTTAAAGAAAAAAGCAAACATTTGATACAGTAGCGGATTTAAGGGGGGGGGGGGCGGATCTTTGATTGATTGGTTACTTGGGATCGTTTTTTCCATGATCGAAGTCGTGCGGACCAAAAGTTGCTATAATCAGTTAATATAGACCGAATGAGTCCCGGTTCAGACAGGAGATTTAGAGCAAAACCCCCGGTTCAGACCGTGTGTAACAAAAAAGTCGGTGGAAAGACCGCGTGGGTGTAACAAAAGTTCAGACCGTAGGCACCAAAAATGGTTTCAGAGAACGAGGACTGGAAAATCCATGTTCACAAAGTGCGGATCAAAAAACCGAATTCGAACCGTTGAGATTCACCAAAATCACGTTTTACAAAGTCGGCTCCAAAACATTCAGTTTCATAATGTAGAAATGGAAAAATCGGTTCAAAGAAAGTAGTTCAGAATTTTTATGATAGTGCTCTTTAGTTTCATGTGATTCTCGAGACACTCTCTTCCTTCAAAATGTATAACGGCAAAGTTTCTCCAAAGTCTCGTCAGGGACTTTTGTCTACATTCATGTGCAGTTTCGCCGTGCGCTTTGCTGTGAGTCAGTTACTTGGCATAAAATTCGGCATACCCTCGGATCATTGTGCGGTTTTTTTGGGCAGTTCAAAAAAGTAGTTTGAAGAGACTAAGCAATTGACAATGACGATTTTATGACAATTTATTCTATAATTTTTAATCCCAAGCGAAATTATCCCACTCAAAAATAACTTAGCAGACACAATAGTCAAGAACAAAGTAGTTCAAGCAGTAAAATATCTCATCCGACCAATAAAAACAAATTTATTAGTGGATCAAAAGTAAGCGCAAATTTCAATGCCTATTTAAACAAAATTTACATCAATTTTTGCCAAAATGTTTGAGAAAATCAAGAGCAAATGATCAAAGCTACCCTCTATGAAACTATCAGAAATTGTGTCCAAAGACTTACCAACGTAATCTGGGTCTGAAAATGCCATCTGCACTAAGCGAGGCTTCATCTGCACTAAGTTTTACAACGTAGTGGACTTTTTCGCGAATAAGCGGAGTAAAAAACTTGCTCATGCGACGTCAAGCATTCTCAGCAAAAAAATTGAAATATTCTGTGTAAAACTTTCACTAAACTCGGCTGTTTCTTATTTTTTTTAAGCATAATGAAACTTTTAGCAGAGACGAGGAGAGCTGGCCCAGATTACTTTCGTAAGTTTTCGAAGAGTTGATAGTATCATAAAAGGTAGCTCTGATCATTTGCATCTGGTCTATAATTTTTTTTGGTGAGAGCTATTGTAGCCAGAGAACCAATGTAATTAAAATCAAGGTGCCTCATTTAAAACAACTGATCATACATAGCAACTCTAGTTTTTGAAAAAGCGCATGAAATCAAAAATAAATCAAATCGTAATAAAGTCGACGCACTTTTTAAATCGACCGATATCACCGACAAGAATGAATCTTTAGTTGTCCTCTTTTCCGCTGTTTGTCGGGAATGTCAAAATGATAGTTTTTCGATGAAGTCATCTTGAATGGTTTTGCTTTTTTGTTCCTATGGAGGGGTCTCTTTAGCACTGCATGTGAGGGAAGTGAATTATGAACCTCTGGATTGTCGCTCATTGTCTCGAGGCTAGCTGCTATGAAATGGTTTTTACAGGATTGGTTTTAGTTCTTGCAGTTTTTTCTAACTGTTTTGCTTCACGGACCGAGATTGATCTCCTGGCTGTCCTCCTGTCTAATTGAAGGAAATAATGATTTCGTCCTAGATTATAAGACTCATTCAATCCTTACAGGAACGCCTTTTTGCACAACACCAGTGTGTGGTAGGTTATAAATAACGCATTTTACGGATCTGGTGTCTGTCCAAGATATTCAACGTTTTGCCTTAACGAGTGTTGCCGAACATTCAATCTGTCATATTGGTATTCAGAGTTGTAAAAAAGCTGTGCGTGTAATCGAGCATCTTCTCGTTGTGATTTTTTGTCAAAATGTTGTCAATTATGGCTCCATTAACAGGTTGAAAATCATTATTCATACATTTAAAATGTTATTTACTATTAGCATTATTTTTATGGCGTCTCAAATTAATTGAGGCAGCTGAATTGAGACTCATTTGAATTGTGATCTAGTGATATGCACCAATCCTCACTAATGTATATCCTAAAACAGTATTTACAGAACGTGTACTTTTTACACAGACATCCATATTTTGAGGCGCCTGAGTCGTTAATCAAAGTGAGTCTTTTGTTAATTCTTATTTGTATAAATCCACGTTATCTAAAAACAAACCATCTGTTCACTCTTCTTTTTCTTACAGCAGTTTAATACAAAACTAAAACTTTTTGCAGTATATGAACAAAAAAAGCGTTTCCGAACAGCCAAAAACACCGTATTCAAAAATGTAGCATCCCTGTCAGACCGTTTACAGAATTTTCAATTCTAAAATGAGGAATTGATGTCCTGCAGGTTGTCTGACTGGATCATGGATACGGATTCATTGACAGAATGAGAGGAGGAGTGCTTACCTGGTTCGAGAGACTCGTGAAAGCATTATTCTGGCGGGAAAATAAACGTTTGAACTAGGGCGAAGATCTTGATGGCAGAAAATTATCTCAAATTGTGGTCAGTGCTCAATCACCGCTTGTAGAAGTGTGAGACATTACGGGATTTCTCGTCCCTCAAACAACAGATGCAACTGGATTTGCGGGCCCTTGATGATAATGAACTGAACTTGTTTAAGCTAGTTATGATGGATCGTTGAAGCAGATGCCTTAAAATTCAAGTTCCATGTTAACTCAAAGGGAAAGTTGTCAAATGTCTTAATCTTTTGGCGGAAAAGTATTAGATTTCATAATAATTCCGTTACCCGAGTCGAGATTTTTACACAATTTGAAGCAAGATTTGAGCGGTTTGAGCGGTTTTTTTAGACAATTATGCTCAAAATCTTGCTTCAAAATGAGCGGTTTGAGCGGTTTTTGAACGGTTTTATCTAAAAAAACCGCTCAAAAACCGCTCAAATCTTGCGCGGTTTTTGAGCGGTTTTTTTACTTTGTTTGTTTTAAGACCTTTTTGTTGGATTTAATCGGTTTTCTTTATAAGACCGCTCAAAAACCGCTCAAATCTTGCTTGAAAAACCGTTCAAAAATCACCGCAAGAAATGAGCGGTTTTTGAGCGGTTTTTTAAGCAAGATTTGAGCGGTTTGAACGGTTTTTCCAAAAAAAACCGCCCAAACCGCCCAAACCGCTCAAACCGCTCAAATCTTGCTGAAAAACCGCTCAAACCGCTCATATCTTGAGCGGGTTTTGAGCGGGATCTCGACCCGGGTAGCACTAATTAAGGTGTACCTTTCAGAAAAGCAGCGGCATAGGTTTTTGTAAGTATGTAGAACCGAGCAAGTATTTTACCCTGAAGCATTTCTGAACTCCTTGGAGGTTGTATTCAAACAAAAAGACAATTCGCAATAAAAACCAAGTATCATTAAAAGATATCTCTTAATATACTCACCGCCGCAGTTGCGCCCTACGCGTAGCGAACCTACTGCAAACCTGAAACGTAAATGCATACGTAAAAAAATTATCCAACTACCGAACAAGTTATTTGCGGTGACTTCATTGTGAACTGTAATGGTTCTTCCAAAAATTAGATGGAATTCGCAAATGTTTTAATGGAATATGGTTTAAAGATAATCCACACATCAACTCCAACGGGAGTAATGAGTTATAACCGATGGTCTTAACTCATAGAGTAATTTCGGATAGGGTACACCGTCTGCTCGTCACGCTATCTTATTTTCGGCCGGATAGATTCGTGCAACTTCTTAGTCTAATACCGATCCTAATCTTACTCTTATACTATTCTAGTCTCAGGTTGTTTAACTAGTCTCTGCTAGGCTCAATAGATCTAGGGTATACTGGTTTATTGCGGCTGCTGAAGTTCTCTTGGAGAGGCAACTAATTTCTAAGTTAAATTCAAATCTCTCTGGTGCTGAAATTACAAGTAATTTCAGCACTTACAAATAAGTGGGTTGTTAGTTAGATGGATCATGATTGGTTAATAATAAATACTTTACAGTGGTAAAATATCTAATTTATTCAATCATAAAATGTAGTTTAGATCAGGTTCCACCCATCCGGGTTTTACAGAGTTTTTTAGAATAGTTTTTCTGCAATTCAAAGGATGGATGATGGACGTTGATATTTGGCGAACATCATATTTCTTCTGGGTTCTCCTGTTACAGAAGTTCCAGGATCAATCGTTGTGTCTTCTTATGACAACGACTGGGTTTTCTCAACAAACTCAAATCTGATTTCAGAATGGTTTGCTATGACAGGTTTTTCTGTTTCATGTAGAGAACTTCTTTTGTGTTCAACCTAGTCTGGGAATGGCGTGGAGATTGTGCGTGGAGGGGATGCCTGGTTACTCGGATCTGTACGTAGACTTGAACATCGAGGTGGTCATTGGTCTAGTTCAATGAAGTCCTTTTCTGCGAAGTCAAGTCGTACTTTAAATCCTTTGAGTTGTGATTGTGGACGGCATATTGATTGTGGTTGGCCATTCTTTTTCGAGTGTAGTGGGGTCCTTTTGTCTTTGGATGTTCGTCTTTGGTGTTGTATGCTGATCTATATACTGCAAGGTATAATTTACATTTTATAAAATTTTTATTAGTTCGGTGTTTTAATTATGATTTTGGTTAGTTGTTTTCACAAAAGCTTTTTGTTTTAGTTCGGTTATTTTGAAGAGTTACTCACCCTTGAGTACCTCTTATTAAAAATAGAAGTGTGGTCACAAAGTGTGGATGTAGCGCGGTGGGTTAGGCCGGCTATAGAGCATGCTCAGGACGTCCTCTCTGGTGGGTTAGGCCAGGAGTGGGAATATGATTTCGTGCGGTTTCTGTGAGAGGTCCTGTTATGTGATAACGTTTTATGTTGGGTTTATTGTGGTTTTTCTTATGTTTCGTTGGTTGTGTCCTGTTTTCAAAAATCAAATTGTTTTTGGTATGGGTTTGTCTTTCGACTTTTTTGTGTTTTATTAATTCTTTCTTAGACTTTATAATAGTCTTCAAAAGAATAAATTATCCAGTTTTAAACTGGGTTAATCCGGTTTGGGTACCGTCGGTTTCCTTTTCTTAGTCATGCTATTATTCTATGTGTTGTGGTGTCTAGTAAGCTGCGTTGGTTAGTTTTGTTTAGTATATAATTCCTTTCCAACCGGGTTAAAGGAAAGTTTGAAACTTGTTATCGTGTGTTAGAGTTGTTGAGTGTGAAAACTTAAAATTGAAATTCATTATTTAAACAATTCTTCGTGGGCGAGCTGTGCGAGTTTGGATAGAATTCTTGTGCGAGTGAATGAAAATATCAAAAGGTTAGTACTGCATTTTCGTTTTATCAATTTACTACATAGAATTTCAATTTTACTGCTAGTTTTTTGGGGAAAAATTAAGTTACAAATTTTCATCATTATTAGAATTACTGCTTTTAGGGAAATAATTTATAAATTAATTTACTACATTGGTATGATTTTTATTGAATTTATCTATTGCAAAATATTAATAGAGTTTTGAAGAATTTGAAGAAGTTTTCTATTTTTTATTTTTCTTTTGTGTAATTTGTAGGTGATCGTGGGATGAAGACTAAAAATCTAAATAAGACATGGATAAGAATGGTTAGTATTTATTTCAAATTTATTAGTGAAGAATATGATAAATTATACTTACTTGTTAGTCGTCGGGGAAAAAACCGTGGGGGAAGATGTCGTGTATTATGTCGGAATTTGTTAGTAATTTTGCTAGTATGCAAATGATGTTTTTAGTTTGAAGCAGTGGCCAAAGCAATTGAAGTGCTTTAATAGTTTTTAGTTCTTCAGTGCCAACTGCAAACTCATAAGGTGTGTTTTGGATGAGATTGTATAATTTGTGATTGTATTTAGTGTTGTGAATGAATTCTAATATCGGGATTTCTATAGGTTGGACAAATTCATGTGGGATAAGGAAGGGTCTGGATTCTTCTGCGTTGAAGGTCTTCGTGATGGGACAAAAAATATACATTTGGGTTATGGGATCATAATTGCGAAGAATACCGTGAAGGTTAGTATCTTTGATGCAATATGTGAAGTTAAGAAAAAATGGTGATGTGTATTTAGAGTTAATAAATTGAAAACGGTGGTGTGGTTGTCTTGATGGAGTGTGTAGATCAAATTGATTTTGTATGAAACGATAATATGTATATGTGTGGGTTTGTTTAGTGCGTAACATAATGTCGTGTGAGCAGTGCAAATTGCGTTCATGTGGTGCAAGGAAATTAAAGGTTAGTGAAAATAATTGAAATCTTTCTTTAAAACTTTCGTAAGCTTGTGTGTCGGTTAGTGCTTCAGAAATGACGTGGTCGAATTTGCGATCAAATATATTGAGTGTAAATACATATGGTGTTTTGATGAAGATTTTTTCTGTGATTTGTGGGTTAGCGAAACGATCATCATCTAAAAATTGGTCTTGGTTAGCTCGGATGATGTTGTGATCGTAATATTCTAGCGTATATTCGTTTGCTCGGGGTGCAGTGTATGTTTTTAGTGACTTTTTATATCCTATATAAGTAAATTGTCTATGTGTTAGTGGTGTGGTGAGTCGATATAGCATATCTTGATTTCTTTCTATATCGATGTGAGTATTAGATAAAGGTAGGCAAAGGGGGTTAGTAAAATGATAATATGACGTCCAATGAAGTGTAGGCATTAAAACTTGTTAATCTACAAAACTACGTGTGTTGTTAGTGTTGTTAGGAGTGTTCAAAGTATATTGTGGAAATGAAGGTAAGGTGATTGCTAAAAAATCTTTCGTGTTAGTGTGATTTGGATGATTAATATATTCACGGGCTGTTCCTGGTTTTGTTGGAAATGGATGGTTGGGAATTTTCTGTTGAAAGTGCGATAAGCTCTATTAGTGCTATTTGATGATTCGGTGGATGTGGATGATGGTGTTAATGATGCGGTATAAGCTGAAGAGGGTGTAGGGGTAGGAGGGTTTGATAATTCTATTATGGATGAAATCTGATTTATAGTGGGGTTTTCAAGGTGGAAGGGTTGTTGTTGTAGGGTGATAAAGTTCTTGGGAGATTTGGGGAGTATGTGGAGAATTGGATGATCGGTCTGAATGAAATGAAGAGTAGGTTGGGGTGACTTGTGAAGCATAAGAGGGTGTAGAAATGGATGGGAGTGGGTTATTTGGTGGGATTGGTTGAAAATGGGGTTTTGAAAAAACTGAGGAGTTGGTTTGAAAATTATTGGATGGAGATGGTTCAGAATCTGCAAATTCATCAGGGGTTTCAATATTTGGGTTATTGAGTTGTGAAATGGAGTATAAAACTGAGATATGTGAATTAGTGTCTGAATTCATGCCTGATGTTACATTATTGGTTGGGAAATCGGGTGGCGGGAAAGCAAAAAGTGGAATTATTGTAATTGGAGTGCTGAGGTTGGTTGGATGGGAATTTGAGCGGTGTAGGGATCCAAGTTGTCGGCTCATCGTGGGCTAAAAAAATTATTATCTTGAGACTGAAAAGCGGTGGTATGGGGTTGTTCTATAATTTGTTCATATGTATTTTCATCTAGTGAATGATGTGTCATTATATGTTGAATGGGACTTTGTGATATGGTTGGTCTAAAATTTGGATTATGTGTTATTGCTAAATTTCGAAAATTTCGTGGGACTAGGGATAATGGATGGTTATGTGGTAGGGGTGGTAACTGTGGTGCTGTGGGCGTTATTTCTACATTGTTATGTTCTTCGTCATATGTGTTCTGTCTTGTTGCTATTTTTGTGTTGTATTCTTTTATTTGTGCGTCGAAAAGAATTTTGTTTATTGATGATGAAAAGATTCCAAAAAATCCTGCAAATAGTATGCGTGCTACACTTGCTTGTCTATTTACTTGTGTGTGTATAGCGCATGTATTATAGATTCCTTTTAAAAGTGAAAAAAGAAATCCTATAAAGTTAAACATTGCGTATAAAATAGTTAATTTTTCTAAGATGTAATAGGGCCATCCTAGAAAATCAAGAATTTCATTTTTGAGTGTAACAAAGCTAAAAATATTTATAGGTGAGATATCTTGTGGTCGGTATTTTTCACCGTTTAGATATATATATAGTCTTTAATGTCTTTAAAATATCCGCTATAGTCTTGTGTATAAATATCTGCAAATCCTGCGGTTTTGGCAAGTTTGCGTAAGTTTTGGTCAATTGATTGTCTTTGTATAGTGTCCATTTGTGTTAATAATTCTTGGAAATGTTGTGTTCTAATGTGATGTTGGATATCGGATTTTGAATATATTCCAATTGACTGTAGGTCAATATTTGGGTTTCGAGCAATAGCTCTAATGCTTTCAGGTGAAAATTTTTTGAGTGATTGCATTAATGTGGGATATGGGGTAAGAAGGTAATATTTATCTTCATCAGGGTTCAGTTGTACTACATTATGGCTATTTTCTGATCCACATGGGACTGCGGTATCCCAGAAATAGGTTCGTCTTGAAAGTGTGTCAACGAAATGTACTTTATTCTTATAAAAGATAGGGATTCTTTTATAGCATCGTTTATCTTCAAAAACATATAGTGGTGATACTTTTTTGGTACAGGTATAGAACCATAAAATGTTTCCTTCATAGTCTAAAAAATTTGATCTATTTCCTGAAAGTAAATATCCTGCATAGGGTATTTTTAATACTGCTAGTGCAAGTGATTGTAGGATTTGTGTCCTTTCTAATTCGCATAGTTGGTGAAGTGTTTCTAATTCAGAGAGTGATATTTCTTGAAAAATTTGGCTAATTGTGTAGTCTAATTACATATCTAAGTGAATATCATAGTGGATATTACCGAAATATGTACTATTCATTAGTGATAGTTCTTGTAAACGTGTGCTTCTAGTGTCATGGGGCTTTAGATGTCCACCAGGTTGACCTTTACTTTTTTGAAAATCAACTGGTATATATGATGTTCCTTCGTTTATAGGGTGACTTGTGGCGTATGGGTCGATTTTTACTTTTCCAGTGGTCATGTCGAATCCTTTCTCGTATTCAACTAATATTTCGGAGTATTGTGTTTTGTGAAGTGGATTTCTGTATTTACATGCAAGTTCTGTTTCTTGATATATTTGAAAACGTGTCAATTTATTTTCTATATTGTGTATGTTTCTAAAATTAGAACTTTGTTTTCGTGATGGATTTACTTGTTCATATGGGATTGATTGTATAAAATATTTTTCGTGAAATTTTATCATACGAGCGTGTATTTTTGCTACTTGAAATGTTGTACATGTGTCTTCGGGGAACCAAACAATTGTTGCTTGTGTTCGTGTTGTAGGGTCACATTAGCCTTGATCGTTTTTACAGGGTAATCTAATTCCTTGATAGATCATTGTGTTGTTAGATAAATCGCGCGTAAGTTGTATTTTTTCGCGTTGTATTTTCCAATCGAAAAACATTATTTCTTGATATCCTTTATTTTTTGTGTCTGTTTTGCAGTTTGATGGGTTATTTATACCAATGTGTGGTATCCAGTGTTTATCGTGTATGTCATAAGTTAATCTTCCGTGTGCGCCGTTGTATGGGTATTTTTCATCTAATTTTATATGTCCTTGATATCTTTCAAGTTCTGCTTGATGTACAGAATCTGCAAAAACTTGGAAATATACTAATGTTCTCTCTTTGTTTTTATTTCTTGTGATATTTAGTCTGAGTAACTCGTTTTTACAATCTTCGGGATTGAGATGCAAAAGTCGTTCGATATTACTCTGGTAGAATGATTCGTGGTCAAGTCGGTTTTTATTTCCACTTGAGACTTGTGAACAATGTACTTTCTTTTCAGAAAATGTTGCTGTGAATTTATATCTTATGACTGTTGTTGCTCGGGCTTTTGAATAAAGTGTCGCTATTACATTTGTAGTTTCTATAGCTTGTGGTTCTGTTTCGCATTGTGATACTTGATTTATTGCATACTTGTGTAGTGTTTTTTGTTCATTTTCTTCACAATCGTAATGTGTTACTAATAAATCTTGGGGTCCTGTGCGGGGGGAAGGGTTTATGTTCTGATTGGAGATTACTAGAAAAAAGAGTTGGAGAAAAATTAATATTTTTAGAATATACATGTGTATGATAATCCTGAGTTTGGGTTATAAAATGTGATGTAACCAATTGTCTTTTTGGTATATCTGTCGTATTTGTATATTACTTCAGTTGTAATAAATGGTGGTGGTAGTGATTGAGCTGTTATAGTTGGTGGGTTTATTGGGTAGGGATGTTGAGTAATGTTGTTTAGTTTAACCGTGATTTCAAATTTTAATTGTAGACTATTTTGTTGGAGTATTTGGATGTTATGATCACGAATGTCTTCGTGGATGTCTTGTCGATATTGTAGTCTATTAAGTGCCCAGTTGTGGAGTCGGTTACTTTCTGGGTGTTGTCCAAATAATGGTGGAGGTGCTGTGAATGTATTCCAGTCTAGTCTTAGAGGAATATTTGTTGATGATTGTTCTCGATATCTAGCGTCGAAGTTATTTGGGAAATTTAAGTTAAAAGGCGGTGGTGAAATCTGGCATATTGATGGTGTTGATGGTAGTGATAATGTTTCTGGTAGTGATGAGGATGTTGTTGTATCCGTAGAAATATCTATTGGATCATTGATTAAATTTGGTTCACCTTGTGTGAATGAATGTGTTGTCCAATATGGTAGTCGTGATGTTTGGTTTGTGGGGTTAAAGGGATTTTCACGAATTTGTTCAGATGTTGGTGTTGAACCTAAGTAATCTGAGGGTAGGCTTGAGGTGCTACGTTGTGAAAGAAGCGTAGGGGTCTCTGGTAATATACCAATGGGGTTTTCTGGAGTACTTTGTGATGGGGATTGAGGTATATCAAAATGAACTCGGGGAGTTTGAAAATTTCTGTTTCGTCGAGGATGTATAATTTGTCTATTTATTTCGACTGTATTTTGGTTTTGACTAGGATTTCGTATTCTACTTAATTCTTGTGGCAGTGTTGGGTATAAGTTATATGTTGGTTCGCTTAGAGGTGCTTGTCGTTGAACTGGTTCTAGTGGTTCAGATAAGCGAGCGTGTCGTTCTTCAAAGTTATATGGGTTATCTTGAAAGGAAATTCGTGTGGATGTTTGGGGGTTTTGGGTAGTTGAAGGTAGTGTTGGGTTATCTTGGGATGATGTCGGTGAAGACTGACTGAGTGATTGTTGGTTAGCAATTTTTGATGGTTTTTTATTTATTCTTTTAGTGGAAAAATTTATGTTTATTATAATATTCTTCTAGAAAAAGAATTAGGAGGATTGTTGCTAGGGCGAATGTGATGATTACTTTCTTTATACATTTGCATATTGTCAAGATGAGGGATGATAGAAATGTTATAAAAATTACAAATAGTAAAAAAATATCTGTTCTACTATAAATGGTTCGTATCATTTAGATAAGTTTTGTGAATCGTACCTGTGGATATAGTCAATAGCTTTCGAAAGTTGGAGGTATAGTTCAAATATGGAACAGAAAATTAAAAAAATATTGCAAAAAATGATTAAGATTATTACAAAAGATTCAAAGGTATCAAAAAGAAATATGATTAAAAGTTTAAATATCGTTAAAAAGTTTATGAGAATGTTAAGAATTATGTTGACTGGTCGAGAGAAGAGCATTTAAGAAATGGCTTCTTGATCGAATATTTTTTGGTGTTTGAGGCAATTTTCAAGTGTGGTCGAATTATTTATTGGTTTTTTGACAAGTGGGTTGAGTTTTGTGAAAAATTGTTGGGGGCAAATTTTATGGTGATCGGGAGGTCTTCTTTTTCTTTATTTTTATTTGTCAAATGATCTGGTGTATTTTTGAGATTTTTATACTTTAGGCTAATTAAAATGGTCGTTCTTTTACTTATTTATTTATATTTATTTTAGTTGTCAAGTTGGAATGGTTTGCTTATTTTTGACCTGGAGGTCGCAAAGTTATAGTTATAGTTATAGATATACCAATAAATATCACCATATAGATATTATATGGTGATATTTATTTTAGTTGTCAAGTTGGAATGGTTTGCTTATTTTTGACCTGGAGGTCGCAAAGTTATAGTTATAGATATGCCTGGAGTGTTTCAATATCGTTCGTCCAATCCGTCACCTTCTCTTACTATAGCACAAATCATCTAGAGTTGTGCGTGTTTGTCAGCATGTTATTTTGAAAAATGAAAGTTCAAAATATTTCAGAGGTGCAAAGATTATGAAATATAATATTAAAGCTGATTTTGAAATTCGTCTTTCTTTAATATTTTAGATTGTGGGATGAATGTTTTATAGTTTTTACGTGGTTGGTTTCTAAGTCGTGATGACTCTCTATGTTCTGATTTGTCGATTTGTTCTTGGGGTATTATTTTTTCTGTCAATTTTCTATTTTTTCTTTCTTTTTGAGGTATATTTTGATCTAGCTTTTTTTTATTGTTTTTTGTTGTGGTTGATTTTTTATTTTGATTTTCGAGATGAATGTCATGTTGTTCTTTTGTTTTATTTTCCGTATGTGGGTTATTTTGAATAACTTTTAAACCTGTGAAAGAATATAATTGAGTTAGTTCGCGTAGTGCGTATTCTTTTGGGTAATAAGGTAATAGATTGTTTCGATGTTGAACAAATTCTTTTTTGTCTGAGTCGGTGATTTTATATGTGACATCAGTGGGTTTGGCAATTATTTGGTATGGTCCTTTACGAAGGGGTTGTAATTTTTTAGAGATTCCTTTTTGAGTGTTAAAATTGGGTATTGAAACAAATGCTCCAATTTTTAAATCGGAGGCTGGTGTAAAACGTAAATTTATTTGTTCATTAATGTTTTGCCTTTGTAACAACTTTTTTGTTACTTTTTGGTAAATTTCATTGTGTTTTTTATCTCTGTTTAAAATCCATTCGGTGTGTGTACCGGAGGCTAATTTAAGAATTTGTGGGTGATGAAAATGATCTTCATCGTGTGTGTGTAAATGTAGGTTATAACAAATTGAGTCTTTATTCGGTTGACAATGACTTTGTGCATTTTTATGAGAGTTTGCTGTAAACATAATTGGTTTGCGTGGCTTTTGATTAAAAACCATTTCATATGGTGACATTCCTAGAGTTGTCGTGATTTGTGAATTATATGCTAAGGGAAATAGTTTTACATCTGCTGACCATTCGGTGTATTTTGTATCATTTCCATTGATGATACATCTAAGATATTCTTGTAGTGAACGGTTCATACCTTCGACTAAGCCGTTTGTCCAAGGTGCGTGAGATGTACGTGGTTTGTGTTTGATGTTATATAAATGACATAGTGTGATGATTTCGTTATTTATGAATTCCGTACCGTTGTCTGTAACTAAAATTTCTGGTAGTCCGAATTTGGCTATCCAGTGTTCATAAAGTGTTGTGTAAGCGTAATAAGCGTTACAATGTGGTACTGGGTTAAGTGCTACATAATGTGTAAATGCGTCAACAATTACCATAATGTAGGAATTTCCTTCGGATGATGGTGAAATTGGTCCTTTTGTATCAAATGAAATACGGTGGTTAAAGTACAAACTTTGTCCTTTAAAGTCTTGTTTTTGTGCTATTTGTTTTTGATTTGGATAAGGTTTGTTTAGCTGACATACTATACAATCATTGCATAGTACTTTTATCCAAATTGGTGCATTTGGAAAATAAAAGTTTTGTATGAAATTTGAATATGTTTTCTCTGATCCAGAGTGTCCTTTAATGTTTTGTGTATGTGAGATATTAAAAGCTATGAGAATCTTACTTAAAGGGAGACAGGGAACTGTAGATTCATTTAATTGGTATTCTAGTAGGTCTGTGTTTTCATTAATTAATGTATTATTAAATTTTCGAAAATATCGGAGGAGTGTTTTATTTCCTAATATTGTTGTATCTGCCTTTACGGGTTTAGTTTTATATTTGTGCCATGATTTTAGTTGTCTAATTATTGGGTCAAGATTTTGATATTGTTTCAAAGTATTAATTGTAATTTTATCTGTTGGGGGGAGAAAAATGTTTTCTATTTCTAATTTAGATAAAGGAATTGTATCAAGTGGGTCATGGAGGTCAAAAACTTGATTTATTGTGTATTTTGAATCGTTTGTTTGTGGTCCTGATAAATTTATTTTATCAGTTAGATTTTCTTTTTCAATTAACGGAAAAAGGTCTTTTTTATGCGGGTGTTGTTTTACTCTTTTTTGTTGGGTGTTATTTTTTATCCATTGTGAATATGGAATTGGTTTAAAAGTTGATGTTCCAAGTAGATCAACTTTGTAGTGGTTATTTTGGCAATCTAAATAAAGTGGGAAGTGTTGTAGATTATTTATTTGTGATTGTTCAACGTCAGTTTTTACTGCATATTTGCATTCTAGTCGGGGTGATGTTTCGTTTTCTGCAAGGTAAAATTTTATATTTTTGGGTATTTCAACTGTAGTTTTACGTGTAAGTAATTCAGGTGGTGTGTTTCAACTTAAAGTGTCTGGTAATGCAAGATTCTTTCCTGCTGTCCAAACTATATGTAAGTTTGGGAATTTCATTAGAATTAATTGAAATCTATAAACTCGGTGATTTGGATTAGATTTTTGTGTAAAGAGAAAAATGATTGGTTTGTGATCTGTGAATAGAACTGTTGGATGTTTTGATCCAAGTATCAGAAATTCATATTCTGTTAGTGTATATATTATGGCTGTACATTCTCTCATTAGAGTTGAGAGTCGTAGCTCTGCTTGAGTGAATAATCGAGAATTTGCTGATATAAGATTCATTTTGTTTGTGCCATTGTGTGATTGTAATAATGCTGCGCCGATGCAGAAATTCGAAGCATCGCACATTGCATAGAATGGTTGATTTGGATCTGGAATTGTATTCGAAATTTGTTCAGTTAGGAGTTTTTTAATTTCTTCAAATCGTGCTTGATGTTCTGTGTTCCATTCAAAATTATTTTGTTGTCTAAGTATATTATAGAATGGTCTTAGGTATAATTGCATTTTATAGACATATTTGCTTAAAAAATTTAACATTCCAAGGAATTCTTGGATTTTCTTTTTGTTTGTTAGTGGTTGGAGCTTCTGAATAGCATCAATGCGTGATTTTAATGGAGTAATTGTTTTTCTTTCTATATTGTGTCCTAAGAATTTAACTCGTGTTAAAAAGAAGTGTGATTTATCGGGGGCGGCCTTCAGATTTTCGTTCTGAAGTATTTTGTGATAGTGTTCTAAAACATTAAACATTTCTTCTTTTGTCTGTGATTGCATAAAAACATCGTCTAAATAGGTGATTGCGTTTTTCTTGAGTATTAGTGATCTAAAAATTTTGCTCATGAAAGCTGAAAATGCTGCTGGTCCTATGGATATTCCATAGAATAGGCGGTTGAATTCATATTGCTGATTTCCGATAACAAATTGTGTTAAGCGTCGCGATTGTTCATCTAGTGGCATTTGATTATATGCACTATTTCTATCTGCGGTTGTAAAGTATTTTCCGTTTATTATTGTTAAAATAACTTGTATTGGTTCAATACGCCAATTGCATTTTGATTCGTCTATTAGTGAATTAAGATATCTAGCGTCTAGAACTATTTTTAAAGATTCTCCTTTTGCTAGGATGATAACAGGGTGATATAATTTTGTATTGTTCTAAAATATCGAGTAATCTGTTCACTTTATCGTGTAAATGAATTGGTACTTTACTTACTCTTTGTTTTTTGAAAACTGCGTCAGGTTTTAATGGGAGATGTAGTGATGAACTAATTTTGCCAACATCAAATTTGGATGTTGCATAGACTGATGAATATTTTATTAGCATTGGAAGTTAGCGTTGGAAATTAAACATTGTTAAAAATTTCTGTTGATTCTCTGTATAGTTATTTATGTTGAATGTAGGTTTGAAATATGGGGTTTTTGTGAAATAATCTGTATTTCTTTTTTCATTACTTATTGTATTATTTATGGATAATTCTTCATAAAGAATTGTGGATTGACAAATATCCAATAATTGGAGTATATTATTTACGCGGTATGCTTTTTCGTGTACTGGTGATATCGTAGCGTTGGTTTCGCAATATCCCAAAAGTCCTAAAAGTAATGTTACTTGATAGGGTGTATTTTTGTATACATGTAACGAAATAATATCTGAATTCGAGTTTTTCAAATATTTTATGGAAGAAATTGTGATTTTGAAAAATTTATGGATAGGTTTGAATTCAAAGTCTGACATATAGAGTTGTTGTTCATTTTGTTTTTTATCATATTGGTGAACTTGTTTTATTGAAAAATTATATATGTTTCCTGATAGTGGTTTCAGGTGTTTTCTTTGTTGGTTATATATTGGATAAAATTTTGAAAAGAATGGTGGTTGTTTGTTTAATCTTTGAAAAAATGTTAGGGATGTGTCTTTTGTTTTTGTGTATTTATCTTTGATTAGTATTTTACTATTCAAAATGTTGATTGTTGGTATATATTTAGAGATAAATGGTATTACAATGATATTGTGTTTAATATCAGTGATATGAAATATTTGTTTAAATGGTTTACTTAAAATTTTATTTTGCTCTATTGTTCTTGTGGGGAGAAGAAATAATTGAATTTTTCCATAGTTTACCAATGTTGATCCTTGTGCTGTTGCTAGTTTACTGGAGGTTTCAAGAGGTGTTAGTTTTGGGTGTAATGTTTTTATCTCATTCCATGTGAGAATGTTTATTATGTTTGATTCTGCTCCTGAATCAATTAAAAAATCAATTTCAAGATCTGGTGGTTGAAATTCTTTTTTTCTTGGACTTTCTAAAAGAAATGGTATTGTCCAAATTTTTTCTTTGGGTTGTTCTTTTTGTATATTTTGATAGATGTGATTTGTATTCAAGCATTTTGTTTTATCATTTTCATTGGATTGATTTGTAGTGTTGATTTCGTTAGTTTCTGGTGCCGTTTGTGTGGAATGGATTGGTTCAATATAATAATTGTGAAGGAGTTCTAATTGATTTTCATATATATGTGATGAAAAAGGTTGTTCATATATAATAGGTTCGTAGTAATTTTTGACTGCTATCATATTTATGGAGATAGTGTTTTCTGTATCACTTTCTGAATCTGATGATTCACAGTTAATTTGATTTAGTTATTTCCTGTGTCATCAATACCTGGGGGGTCTGATGTTGTTTCTGGATTTGATTGTACTTGATTAATATGTCTTTGATGTTTAGGTGTACTACTTCTGTGGCGATTGTTAGAATTATTATAATGGTTATTATTTCTGTGTGGTGATTGGGAATAATTTCTATAACGATTATTATAACTTGAATGTCGATTTTGTGAATTATTTCGTGATCTGTTTTGATAATTATTGTTTGGTCTGTTATAGTTTGATCTGTTATATGAGTTATTCCTTGATCGATTGTTCGGGTAATTCTGGGTTCGGTTGTTTGAATAACTTCTATTTCGATTATTGGAGTAGTTTCTATTTCTATTATATGATGAGTTTCGTGATTGATTGTTTGGATAGTAATTATTCCTTGATTGGGAATTAGATCTAGAAACAAATTGTGTTGTATTCGAATTTGATCTGGAGTAGTTATTTCGACTATTTGGTCTATTGTAATGATTTTGTGACGAATTTTGTGTATTTCTTCGTTCTGGTGATCTTCCTCTATAACTTGAGTTATATGGTGATTGGGTTCTCGTGTAATTGGTATTGTTCGGAAGTGGTTTTCCTGAACTGTTGTTGCTGTATACTTTTTTGTTTGGTAGATTTTGTTCTTTCTTCATGTATTGATAGAATGATTTATTTGGTTCTTTGTATTTTTGAGGTTTGTTTTGATTGTCCTGTTGTTTTTGTCTACATTCAGAAATACTATGTCCGTATCGTCGGCAATAATTACACCATTTTTTGAAAGATGGTTTGCCTTTAAAGTTTGGGTGTTTTTCATAAATATTGAGTATTTCAGTGATTTTTTCAACGAGGTCTGTATCTTATTCCTGTATATTGTTGATATTTGTGGTATTTGTTTCAATTCGGTTAATATATTGTAATTTCAGATTTTCTGTTTCTTCAAGTTTCATTGTGATTTCCGCTTGCTCTAGTTTGTCTACTAGTTTTCGAAAATCTAAATCGGGCTCTCGAATTGAGGAGGGATGGGATGCTCTCTTTTTTATTGCTATTTTCCTTAATTGAGGTGTTAAGGTCATCATTAAGATTTCTGTCATTTTTGTGTTTTTATAGTAGTGTGTATTTAATGAATATGCTTTTCGAACTAGTGTTTCGATACGTACTGCTAATTGTTTGATGGTTTCATTTGGTAATCTGCGAATTTCATTACATAAAACTCTTTGTTGTTGTTTGTTTCTTTCGAAGTCAAACATTTTTGAAAATTCTTGTGTAAATCTTTTCCAATTTGATTTTATTTCTATAGGCAATACTGAAAACCATTTTTGGGCTGCGCCGTCTAAGGTTGTCTGTATCAACGCTGTGCGTCGATGTATCCAATTTTGATGTAGTGGCGTATTAATTGGTTCAGGTCCTATATTTAAAATTAAATTTGCTGTTACTGCATTTAAATAATCTTCTACAGAATATTCAGGGTCTGTTCCTGTGAATACCATTAATGGTTTGTTTGATGTTATTGATGATCCACCCATAAGGTATGGATTCATTGTCATTTGTAATGATTCTGCGGCATTTGGCATTTGTGAAAAATTTGAAAGTTGATTTTTTGTTATTTCGTGTTGTTGAAGGTAATATGGAAGTGGTATTTCATTTTGCATTTGTGTTGGTTGATACGAGTGTGTAATCATTGGGTTTTGTGGCTGAATTGGTTAAAAAGATTGTGTATTAATTGGGTTTTGCATTTGTATTGGTTGTTGATTTTGTGTATCTGTTGGGTGTGGAGAAAGTTTTATGAAATGTATACGGTTTCTGCACTCCTTGTCCACGATATTCTTGAGTATATGGTGCAAATATATCTGGTTGTAAATAATCATCGTCAGAGGATAAATAATCCGTTTGATGAGATGCTTGCTTTTTATTTTTATTCTGTTGAAAGAATGGGTAATTTTCACTACGATCCTGTGGAGGATGTGAATTAGTTTGAAAATTTACTGGGTTGGTTGTTGCCTTTGGATTATCCCAATATTGAGATCTTATCTGATTATTATTACTTTTTCGTGGGGGATAGTTTGTTTTTGATGAATGTGCGTAATTATAATTGTGTTCCGCAAAAGTGTTTCTTGTGAACGTTCTGCGTGTTTTTGACGGTATTGTCATGGGTCTATATGTTTGATAATCCATTTGTGAATATTTTGGAGCAACCGAAGGTTTAACGGTTGATTGTAAGGTTACTTGTGCTAGTGAAGTATTTGTATTTCTTGGTGTTGTTAAATTTGGACGTATTGGTGAAATACTTTGTTGTGTAGTTGTTGTTTGGACAATTTCTTCATTTATGAATTGTGATGGTGTTTGAATATCTTGTTGAGTGAGGTTCCTAGTTCCATTAAGGTTTTCATTGTGTATGACGGTCGAATTTAAACTGTTATTTCGCGTATCGGGTATAAATGTATTGTAGTTTAATGGTGTTGCATCAATGGATAATGGTATTACCCTTACATAATCTCTTACATAAGATATTGTACTTATTGCCTGACTTGAGATTGATTGTGGGATGTTTATGAATGCATAATGACACCATTCGGGGTCCCAAACGTAGTCTGATTGTTCTGTGATGGCGGTATCATCGTTTGAATTTTGGGGTCTGAAATTTTTTCTTGCTTGTGAAATTAAATCTATATTATGTGTGAAATAATCTATTATAAACCATGCCAAAATTTTTTGTAAGTCATGTTTTGTATGTTGTGAAACTTCATCTTTAGTGAAATTTTCTTTAATTATTTGTAGAAAAGTTGAGAATAGTGTGATTTCATGTCGTACCTTTATAAGTTTGGATGTCTCATTCGGTGAGATATGCGGGATTGGTTTTTCGTTTTCTAATATTGAAAAATAACTATATATTATTGCAAAAACTTCATTAGTAAATATGGAGTTTGCTCTTTGTGAGTTATGATATTGTATGCTTTTTATATATTCTGAGAATACTTTTGAAAATTCTAAATCAAGATCGTCTGTTTGAATTACATATTTGCGGTGATTCGGGTTTGGTGAGCTGAATTCTATTGTGTAGATTCCGTATTGTTGTGTTAAGTTACATATATTTTTCAGAGAGTGATCAATAATCTGTCTTTTTATTTTTACATCTGGGAACTCTGTTTTACATGGGCTAATTCCGGGTTCAAACAAATTTAGGAGGAAATTCTTGCAAAGATCATGTTGTCCTCTATTATCGGGTGCATCTACTAGGAAGGGGTAGATATCGTCATCGTCTGGACTATCTTCACTTGGAGTGTGTGTTTGGCTCATTTTTTCGTTTAATGACTGTTAATAGGTAATTATCGATGTGTCTAATTGGTTGATTCCAATTATACAAGTGTATTGGTTTGTGTTTATATTGCTTTTTTATTCTTCTTTTTCCTCTTTTTGATGAATTTGAAGTTGTTTCTGAGTCGGAAAAATATAATTGATCGTGAATAGGGCAATTTTTATCAATGGATTCTTTTAATTTATAAAGTTCGTGTAAATTGCTGACTTCTGATTCTGAGAATGCGTTTCTATTTTTCAAAAATCTTTTTCGTGTTATTTGTCTTTGTTTAGTTATTATTTTCCTTTTTAGTGTTTGTCGTTTTGTTCTGATACATCATACTGTTTGTGTGTGTGGTGTGATTACAAGGTCGTATTTTTTGTTATCTATTTCACAGTTGTATAAAACGATTGTTTGTTTGTTTCCTAGATTTTTAAATGACATAAGGTTTAGGATGACGGATGCAAGAAGTTGTTAGATGATTTCTATTTTCTTAAATTGTTAGTCCTTACGATTTTTTGGTTAGCTTAACCTGGGTCTATTTGTTCAGGGTTGGAGAGAAAAGTATATCGATTCCGAAGAATGATTTTTTACTTTCTCGTGGCTAGTATAAGCTAAGGTGTTAACTTACTTAATCTTACTTAGGGGTAGTGATTGTGTTCAGGGTTGGAGAATAGTAAATCGATCCACAAGGTTCAGGTATAATTAGAACGCGAGTAGTTCGTTAGATACTATTTTAAACTTACTTAGTCTAAGATTTATCCTGGGTCTGGTAGGGGAGGGTTCAAGTGAAAGATGAATAACCGAAGTTCTTCACTGTTTATCCTAATTTGAATGATTAGTTTTGTTCAAAAATTTCTGTTAGTCTTGGGTTTTTTGAAAGGGTTGGATAGTGAATCGACGTTTGAGGTCGTTAGACACTAGCTAAGTGGGTGGGGGAGAACAAAATTGTTCTTTTTGATCCAAGGATAAGCCTTGATGATCTGATTTTAAAATTAAGTGAATTTAAGTTTAAAATGGTTTAAATTTATTTAAGAAAAGATTTAGTGTTTTAATGATATTAGTGAGCTTATGATTGCTGTTATGTTTTAGGTGATGAAGCTGGGACAACTGATGATTTTATGATTACTAACAGTTTATTGTCATGCTACTAATTTTTGTTTTGATTTTCAATAAATATTTTCCAAACATGTTTTATAGAATACTGCAGAATTTTAGGAAAACGATCTGAGATCTTTTTATCAATCTTTATTGTATATTAATATTTTGTTTAGCGCCTGAAATGATCATGAAGATTGACTTCTAGATTTAAGTTTGCAAATGAAAATCTAAATTCATTGCTAATAAGATTCTAAATATAAAAGTTTGTGTTGAATTTTGCAGTACTATCATATAACTATTTGGTAAGTTTCTACTTTGTCGTATGTCGTCTGTGGTTCGAGGTCTTCTTCCAATTCCGGGTAGTTCTATTATCGTTCTATTAGATATAAATGAACCAAACCATTTTAAATAGAGAAAATACAAAAAGAACTTGAAAACCCCTAATTTACCATGGATCTTGATAGAAAATTAGGAAAAGAGCTTAACCGAGAAACTTCTTCAATCGACTGGAACACTGCGTCCAAAAGGTTCAGAACAACCTATTATCTAAACTTGAAAAATTTTCTCCCTGAGAAAACGGCGAATAAATGAAACTATCTGAAAAAACTCGGATTGATACCAAGTTAAAGGTGCTGCTCCTAAAAGGAAGGCACTAAGAAATCCTTGATTAACGAAAA